>NC_088175.1:52260617-52438117 GCF_028769735.1 Zonotrichia leucophrys gambelii
AGCCCTGTCCTGTCATGCAGAAAGAAATTCTGACCTCAGAGGGGAAAAAAGCCAAACCAACCCAAACACGAGAAAGAATCTTAGCTGGTTTTAATGACTTCTTGAGAATACTTTGCCTCTGGGTTCCCAGATGTTGATGTCAGCCCCTGAGCCTATTCTGGGATAACTCCTACCCTCCTGGCAGTTCTCTGTACATGCACAGGTGTGCCAAACCCAGGGAACTGAGGCTCCTTTCTCACACTGCTCCACCACCATAATCATTCAGCTGTTCCACCAGTCACACCAGAACACTCACTCACACCCTGCACATTTCTGGCTTTCCTTCAGAATTCCTCTCAGTTTGCTATATTCTAACCCATTCTTTCCCACACTAACACATTTGAAGCTATCAGTTTGAAGTTGGAATCTCGGTAGGGCATTATCTCCTCCACATTTGTGCTTGAGGAGCAAACAATTGATTAGAAGAGTCCTATAAAATATTGGGAGTAGAAGTCTCCAAAAGAGAGAAATGTGGTGGAGGGGATCCAATTAAAGAGCAGCTAAGGAGAAAACTTCATCCCCAGCTTAAGCAAAATCTAAGAGGAAGCTGTGATTACTACAGTGTGCTGGAGTATCATTACCAGTTCTGGACTGAAAAAAGGATATTCAAACAAAAAGCATATTAACTCAAAGTGCACATTTTTATTTAATTAGAGGTAAAACAGAAATACCAGTAATAGGTCAATAATAATGACTTATTACTTCCTTTATGTGGCACATTTACAATAAATGGTAATTTACCATTAGAGAGACTTATTAAATTTTTTTCTGCTAAAGAAATTAACATTAGTCATGTGGAGAAAGAGAACACTCTCCATTTCCAGCTCAAGGATTTGCATTCAACAAGGCAGTCAGGGGATATTACAGACCCCATTCCCCCTTCAGCAATGCAGGAAGAATTAAAGCATAACCATGTATGACATCATTCCAGCTGTAGGCTGATGGGCTACAGATCGTTTCATCCATGCTATTTGAAAAACATTCCACTTTCCAGTCATTAGACCTGCTAAATGGATTCACCTGCCATACCCTCAGAATCATTAAAAAAAGAAAAAAAAAAGTCTTTGGCACACACAACCGTGCTTTAGTTTTATTCTTATGGCTGATGTACTATTACTTTTACATCCTAAAAATAACTTCACATTATTTTTTCAATTTTCTCCATCTACATCTATGTTCTCTGCTTTTATTCTTGCTCTAGGCTTATGTCAAAGTTTGTGATTAACTATTTTAGCAAACAAAGATAACATGACTTTCCAGACAAAACTTGTCATTACCAGGGCTGCACTGTGCTTTAGTATTTTTAAATAACAGCCTGTTCGCCTGCTCCAAGGAAAACAGGAGCAGTTTACTCATCAGAACTCTACTTCTGTTAACTTCCCTAATTGTTTGACACAAAGATAGAGAGCTGCTATTTAACACTTCTTCCAGTCACAGGAAAATATCATACCATTTGTGCACTCATTATGGCCCTTAACTTCAGACTCATTTGAAAGCTGCAGCTCTACAGGTGGGATTTTCAAAGCTGCCTCTAAGTCATTAATTTCTAATTGGACATTGCAACCCTCTAGGCAAGCTTTAAAAATCTCATCCTAAATAATCAATATTCTACTCCTTAATAACCTGATCTGCAAAAGACTTGACAGGACAAAACATTTAGTTACTAAGGGAGACTGCTGTGATCATGGGTGGAAAAATAATAGATTGCATATCCTCATCTTAATGGTAGGATTATTTCCTACTCCCCATAAGGTGTGAGAGGGACCAGAGTGACAAAGGACAGAGGAGGAGAGGGAATCCTCAGGGGAAAAAAAACCCCACAAATCCAGAATCAGGAGAACAGAACAGATTCAACAGTGCTATGCACTGCTTGGGTGCATACTCAGAATAAGTCTAAAACAATATGATCAGATGGCAAAAAAAGCCCAACAACAGCTAAAAAGGAGAACAAAATGCTGCACAATGCCACAAAATGTATTTGATAAAAAGAACACCAAATAATTAAGGTATCATTACAAATCTAACCCCACGTGTATGAAATGCAT
Organism: Zonotrichia leucophrys gambelii; assembly: GCF_028769735.1. Taxonomy (NCBI): domain Eukaryota; kingdom Metazoa; phylum Chordata; class Aves; order Passeriformes; family Passerellidae; genus Zonotrichia; species Zonotrichia leucophrys. The sequence continues at coordinate 52,262,702 of NC_088175.1, forward strand.
AAGATGCGGATTTAAAACACCAAAATAAATATCAGATCTTGCTGGGTTAACTAATAGTTAAATATAAAATAAGATTTCATTCAGGGTATATACATCAGCCTGAGTGACCTAATGAAAATGAGAGAACTAATTATATTAAATCTGAGGCAACAGCAGGAAAAAAAAAGTCAGAGAAACATTTGGGAATATCTCACCAATTCAAGACTGTAAATAATTTGAAACATACTCTCCAAATACATCAGAAAGGGGGAGAAGGTAATCTAATATAGACCATCCCTAGTCTAATTAGCAGGCATTTGAACAACTGCATTTTCTCAGAGGGAAGAAAAATAACCCTCCCAAAACCCACACATTTAAAATTTTAATTATTATTTTCTCTGAGTTTCCTACATTCTAGAACAGTTACAGAACTGGGTAATAATTACTCTGTGGAGTCCTTCCAAAAGAAAATACCCTTAGCCACCTTGCAGCAGAAAAAGGATTCCATCCGGTTTAACACACTGGATTTAAAAACACCCCAAGTCCTTACCTGCTGCCATCCAGGTAATTCAGTGCAATCAGAGCACAGCTCTTTCCCTTAATGGCTCTGCAAAACTTCCTTTGCCTCTGCCTTGATTTTTGCACAAGTTACCTGATGGCATGGGTTATGAATGTAAAACCACAATAATGGTATAACTTTCAGCTATTTTGTTTTTTAACCAGCCTTTTTTTTTGCATTATGTGCATGAAAGCCAATCAAGATTTTAGTACAGCAACTGTCAAGGAAATTCAAGTTTCCTTCTTTGATAACTTCGCAGCTGACTCTTAATATAATATTATCAAGTACCTGCTTCACATTTGGTCTGACTTGAACTGGTAATCTGAGATATTTAAAAATATTCTGTTACTAATATTGCTCTGTAAATCAGCAGATGATGTCTGAAGAGATGCAGTGTTATGAATTTCAGGTATTTCAAAACACTATACATATTTTTATTTTGAGCATTATCTAGGAGATACACTTATTCTTTTGTTCTATATAATCACTGTGTATGTAAAATTTGAGGAGAATTAAAAGAAATTTTGCATAATGAAGAAGCTCAGCTTCTCAGTGCCAAGGCAGTGTGAACTGAGCAGGTTGAGGTTGAGTTCCTAAGTAAGGTCAGCATCAGGATTTTAACTTGCCCAATTCTCTTTTTGACTTTGCCCAAAGTCCTAGCTCAGACTCAATTAATTCTACACTCTCCAGATTTCTAGCTGTGGCAAAGCAGTAATGGTGAGATGGATGATATTGGGACATTCTTTGAATTTCTCTCACTCACAAAATACCTTAATGAAGCTTTTCTTTCTAGTATGTCAATAGCTAGTGACTTTGCTGCCTTTCTCTAGAGAGCTACTGCTGCTATAATGCAAATAAAAATCCAGAGCTGCATCAAAGACCAGCAATTGTTTTTTAACAATCCCTGGTGTTGATACCAGGATATCAAACACTAGAAATCAATTCTGCAGACTAATTACACACATAGTTGGACTCCTAAATTTCATTTGAAGTCCCTAACACGGCAGATACCATCTGAGCAGTAATTTCCCTTTCCTATTGTGATACTGCAGTTTTTAGGGCTCTGCAGTGATCCTGAGCAGGCACCCACCACACACCCAGGGCATCAGGAGAATATAACAGAGTCAACAGTGCTATGCACTGCTTGGGTGCACATTCAGAGTAAGTCTAAAACAATATGATCAGAGGGCAAAAAAAAAGCCCAACAACAGTTAAAAAGGAAAATAAAACGCTACAATGCCACAAAGGAAAATAAATTGTACAATGCCACAAAACAATGTACTTGATAAAAAGAGCATCAAATAATTATGGTATCATTACAAATCTAACCCCACGTGTTTGAAATGTGTAAGATGGGGATTTAAAACACCAAAATGAATAGCAGATCTTTCTGGGTTAACTAATAGTTAAATATGAAATAAGATTTGCAAGGGTGACAAGACAGGCAAAGCCTTGACACCTTTTCTGCAGTTTCTGATGCTCATACACGGAGGTGCAAGGATCTGCTTCTTTGTCCCAACCATTCCCCCCCACACTGTGCTGAACCACCCCAAGCAGCTCCTCTGCGAACGTGTACAATTTTCCACAGAGATAAACAGGCAATTGAAATGTAAAAGCCCATGACCGTTCACTTTCTAGGTACAAAATGCTGTAATCTTGTAATCAATATGCTATTTAACACAAAGGCAGCGCAGCCCCTGGGGGAGGGGAGCTGTGCCGCGAATATGTAAGTTAGGTGATAAGGTTTGATGCTGTCGTTCTGCTTCGTGGAAACAAACAGGACCTAGACATTACTGCTCAACAATGCTATCTGATGGTCACAGAGCCTCAGATTCATCAAAAACAACGACAGAAAGGAACAGCAAGGCAGCCCTGGAAAACAAAGCATACCTGCTGGTTCAGGCGGCCACAGCGCAGGGCTGAGAGGGAATTCCCTGCCACCTGTCACAGCACTCACAGGGTTTTGGAAACTCAGCCAGCTAGGGGAGGCTGAGAAACTAAAAAAACCCAAACCAAACATGCACAGTGTTGTTTGGCAGAAGTAGAAACACTGGCACATTCCTAATAATTTATGTTATGGACAACATTTACAACACTCACCCTTTAAGGGAACTCCGAAAAAGCATCACTGGTTTACAGAGTCTATTCCAAATCTAATGAAATTACTAATCCATTATTTTTATCTGATAATGTTCTACTAGCAAATATAACTTTTTAAACAAAAGCATCAGATACTACTACCATTTCTTGTGGTTTAATTAGGTAATAAGGAATTAACAGCCAGCTAGATAAAACTAGAAACAAAGTAATTCAAAATCATTAAACAATTTCTAGATGTGTATTTAAGTAAGCTGCTGCCTTGTCCTTTCTGACCACTTGTGGAGACAGAACAGTGAATTACACAGATAAGAGCTGTATAATAACTGACTAGAAACAGGGTATTACACACAGAAATTGCCTCATGCGGAATAGCAGGGTTGTTGTCTTGGTTTTAGCTTGCATTTTCATTTGTACTTAGGAAAACAGTGTGATAATTACAGCTGATAGCAATTTGAGATAAGTGGCAAAACCACACAAAATTACAAAATTTGAAGAAACTACGTAAATTAGAAATACATGCAAACTTAATGTGCATCAAATATAAATCAAAGCACATAGAATAGAAAACAATCGTGCAAGCTCTCAAAAAAGAGCATTTCCCTGTGAGATATTCCAAACCCTATTAAACAAAATTCAACTTTCTTGATTTTTGCTGTCTCACCCTCTACTGAAAGCTGCAGGGGCACATGCAGGTGATGTGTCCATTCTTCAGTTTCCAGTTCAGAGGCAGGAACATTATAATGTAAACCACTATTGATTTCAGGTCACTTTAATACCCTGGACTGTGAACTGTGGTGGTGATGGACTCCAATTCATAATGCCTGTCAGATTTAGCTCCCACAGCTAAACCCACAGTGGTTGTGTATAAGAGAACTTAGAAATCATTTCCAAGTGAGATATGATCCAAACAGGGGAGTACAGTTTGAGGAGACAGACACTGAGTCAGAAGGTGAATTACTAACAAGCTCGGCTCCTAAAAGGGTTGCTTTGGTTGAACAGATACCATGAACCAGGAGCTCAGACACACCCTGTTATGAAAGCACTGCGCGTGTGGCACAGGCAAAAAGAAATCACTGCAGAGCTCCTCTCACATTCCAGACACTGCAGTGCGACACTGCAGCCCTTCAGGGAACCAATTCCCCCATACCTCTTCCCTCACCCTCAAAAGTATCACCCCAAAGGAAGCGAGTCCAGCTACTTTATCAACCCAGACCTCAAAAGGAGCCTCCCACAGAAGTGCTGCACTCTCATGTTGCAGCATATGTCACAGCACACATGGCAGCCAAGATGGCCACAATACAAAATACACAGAGTGTCACCACACAATTTCAGAAAGCTTAAAACATTCACCAAACACAGCAACACCTTACCTCATCAGAAGGCTTCAGGCACCTACCCATACAGAACAACACAACACATCCCATCAGAAGGCTGTGAGCATCTACTCCTCTTGTCCCTCAGCCCAGCCTTTATGCCCTCCTGTTGATGCCCTGCCCCTGTGTGCCCTCTGCTCCCTGTGTGATTGCTCAGCACCCCTGGGCACTCCCTGGCTCCTCACCTTCAATAGCATTCACCTGTCCTGCACAGCTGCAGCCAGTTAGGGATCAGCCACAGCCCCACTCCAATCACCACAAACTCTGTGCCCACAGTTTCCATCCCAAGAACTCCTGAGCAATAAAACCTGGCCCAGAGGGGTGAAGTGACTCGGTTTTCGTGCAGGATTACACAAACTACAGGAGGACAGAACTGCTCTATCCACTCCAGTCCTTCAGACCTTGAGATCCTGGCTCCAGGAAAGGGAATTCCAGGGCAATCTTGCCGTTGATGCCCTGTTGATGCCCTGCCCCTGTGTGCCCTCTGTGTGATTGCTCAGCACCCCTGGGCACTCCCTGGCTCCTCACCTTCAATAGCATTCACCTGTCCTGCACAGCTGCAGCCAATTTGGGATGAGTCTGGGCCCCACTCCCAGTCACCACAAACTCTGCGCCCACACTCTCTGGGTGCACAAGATGATCACCAGTAGTGCTGCTCAAAGGTCTGTGACACCGAGCATTGCCCACACAGGCTGTGGCTTGCTTGACATTTTGCTTTTTTGTGCTTTTCCTTCCCAAGTCTCTTTAGACCATAACCTTGTGTGGACTTGCACCCTCCAAATTATAGTTAAATCTGTAGAAGCCTTCTTAGGGTAAAATTAATCATGTCACATTATATTCTGTCTCTCCACTGATATAACTCCAGTCACGATATCTAGCCCAGTGGTAGCTGTTCATTTAGAGATACATTCAATATGAGATTAACTCTACCTCAAGTCACTAGAAAAATAACTAGGAGTCAAGAAGAAAAAAAAAAGAATAAGAACACCAGATTAGCTACAAAAAAATGTTCCCTCTATACATGAAATAAAGGTGTCACATCTTCAATTTTTAATTTTTCTAAAGGATTGGGCAGACACCTCTAACACATGGTCCTTAAGTAAAGTTCTGCTAGACAAGAAAAAGTGGTGATTTAGTAGTAAGTTGCTGATTTTCCACCAGCAAGTCTTATCATTACCCAAACCAGTAACAGCAGCCGGCCCCTGCTGCCTATTGGCACCCAGAAACACCTCCCCAGCACTACATGACTAACCAGAAACTAAACCTCACCCCATACCTAGACTACTACTGTAATTTTAGAAAACCAATCAAAACCAAAACAATGTGATTCAATCAAAATGAAATAACAGACAACCAGAAGCTCATTTTTGTTTGCATTTACTTTTGTAACATTTTACAGTCTGCACTTTGGCAGGCGAGATCTGTTGTCACATACACAGAAATAGCTGTAAGAAATAAACACGTGTGAGCCCTCTCTGCAGGTCATTATCATGTGTACAAGTTTTGAGAATGCAAGCTGTAGCTCACATATACATAGAGGAATCCCAGGGACCCGCCCAATTCATAGCCCTGGGGAACCTGGCAGTTCACAGGGGCAATATCAGAAGATGAGATATTTACAGTGACAAACTGGCACCACTGAGGCAAATACTAATGAAGCAATGTCAGAACAGAGCCCACAGGGCTCAGGAGCTTCTACAGGTATTTTAAGAGAAACTTATGATCTCTGCTATCAAAAGCCACAGGAAGATCAGTAAGAATTAAAATTGACAATGTGCCAGAATCCACCTACTATGAAACAGAAGGTCACTACAAATCCTCATTAAAGCTGTCTCTCTGCTTTGGCCTGATTGAAATTTTTCAAACAGTTTATTATTACCATGAAGGTAAGGGCTGCAGTTGCCCTGCCACAACCTTTTTTCAGGACCTCTGCTAGAAAAGTAGATTTGAAACAAGGTGGAAAACTGAGAAATTGCCTGAGGACAGCAAAAGGCTGCCTAATCAACTGCTCCAATCTCCAGCAAAGAAGAAATGCTTCGAGATGCCAAAGAGGTGTTAATGATAGATATTATAAAAGGGAGCTGCTACCGTGCATCTTCCAAGGACTGCTACAAAAGCCTTGCTGGCAAAAGATCAAGAAAACAGCTTGCAAGTGCAAGACCATATCTATAATAAAAGTACAATGTGACAAGTTTAAAATCCATAAGCTATGCTGAAGTACATAGTTCAGAATCCCAACGACCCAGCTGGAACTGAAGTTATTGAAAGCCTTGGCATTTAACCACCACAGGAAAAGGAAAGACCCCACAGCCTTTTCTCATCTTCTCACATCTCTCCACTAGCAGACCTTATGCCAGGAAGTGCAGAAGCCCAGATTGCTTCTATGTAACCAGCTTGGAAAACCACTACGCTCCAGAAACTTGAGCAGGTGTTAATCACAAAGAATATTAATTACAAAGAACAGCAGCATTAAGTATCACAAACCAAAACCCCCAAGCCCACCACAGGTCCTTGAAACAATGGGACAAACTGAGCACTGAGGGTCTCCCACAAGCTTCCCTGGCCTCTGAAGCAGTGCCTTAGCAGGCAGTGAGGCCATGCACCCACAGATGTACAGCGAGGTCCCCCAGATCAGCTCCTCTGAATCTTCACTTTGAGTGTTCAGTTCCTTCTGCTCACCACGTTCACTGCAGTTCTCCCTGTCCCATGCATATCTGCTCAATAAAGGAGTTGCCTTTCTGGGTCAGAAACCAGAAAGAAAACCTGGGGACATCAGCTGGTTGCTCCTTCAGGACTAGCAGAATATCACCATACCCCTGTCACATTCATATTTTCTTTGCCCAAGATTTTTCTCCTGGGAAGCTGAAAAGCCTCAGAGAAAAAGGAAAACAATAATTATCTGATTTGCTTCTCCTATGTTTTGCTCCTTTGGAATGTGTTTGGAGTGTGATTGTTTCATTGGTTTCATGTGAATTGTTTTGACTCTTTTGCCAAACAGTGCCAAGATGTGCCGGGGTTCTGGAAAAATTCACAAGTTTTCATTATTATCTTTTTAGCCTTCTGTAAGTATCCTTTCTGTATTCTTTAGTAATATAGTATTCTTCTTATGCATATTCTTCAGTTTAGCATTCTTTAATATAATATAGTATCATAAAATAATAAATTAGTGTTTTGAGAACATGGAGTCACATTCATCATTCCTTCCTGTCATGGGGCACCCTGCAAATACAATAATATCCCCAAAGCCCAAAATCCCCAACAATCCAAACCTCTCCCCCAAACCCCAAGATTGATAAAGGAGCAGCATTTCAGTAGTTCCCTAAATCTGAGAAGGATGAGTATTTGTTCACATCTTTGGCAATGTCACTTCTTTTGTGCTCAACAAGCATTTCAATTGAGCAAAGTTTAACTAACTCTGATGCTGCTGAACGCTTTATTTCAGCAATGGTACCATTATCAAAGATGTGGAATGGCCAAAAGGGACTGCATGGAAACACAAGCCTGCAGGGAATCTATTGGGAAAGGAGCACATGGTCACACCCACATCCTGAGACAGGAGCTGGTGAGAGTCTCTGAATTCTTGTGCTGATGGCTGGAAGAGGCGGTGTGACAATGAATGTCAGTGAAGGAACAAGGAGATGTCCAAGGGGTTGGAGTGAAGGGAAGGAGATGCATTAGTATTTCATTCATAGATGAAGTTCAGCAATCAAGGAATTCACTTAGAAAACGAGGTTGAGCTCTCCTGTGAGATTATTAGTGAATGGACAACAAGGGAACCAACAGTAGAACAGGTCATCAGTGACATGACAAGGAAATGATGAAATGCAAATAAATTAAAAAAACAGCCTATACTTCAGCTCTTGTATATCTCCAGTATTAAAAGAAATAGATGAATTATGGCTTAAATCTGAGACTTAACACACCATCCTCTTTACAACAACAACTGGTGACAAAACTTCTGACAGCATCTAAAAAATCCTGTAACAAAAAATTGTGATTTCTGGAAACACTTGCTTTTTGTCTTTTGCTCATGCCCTTCTGCAACTCTCTCTGTGTGCACTTCCACAGAGAGAGTTACAGAAGGGCATGAGCAAAAGATTTTTATTTTCTCTGTCCTCCCCCCAGCCAATGGCATTACTTATGCAAAGCATCCACTTATTTCTCTCTCCTGAAACCTTGACTAGGCTCTCATTTACCTTCATAGCAATGAGAAGAAGCAGCTGTTTGACTGTTACATTAAAAAGTAACATTAAAAAAAATTTCTCTGAAAATTTAAAACATCCTGTATCTACCTTGATGCCTTGTGAAGGTTGACCTAGAACAGAGATTAGACACAGTTAAAGGATAAAGCAGGGATTGATTCAAAGCATCTCCTCCATGGATCCACCTTGGGCAGCACCAGAGCCCAGCCAGGGCTGCACCCAAGATGAACCAAAATGGCCCCAAAATGCAGGAGCGCTCCCGGGCTCTCTCCCTGGGATCAGTTCTGCTCCATTTGCACCTTGCAGTTCATTGTCCCATTCCAGCTTTAGCCCAGGCACTCCCACCCTGCTTGTTTTTCTCTCTGCAGCCCACGGGGTTTGTGCTCTGGGGCTGAGATTGGGATCATTTGTCCTTGGTGCCCAGCTGGAGCAGGAATTGTTTTGTCTCCCTGCTCTGTGCACAGAGCTCACCATCCCTGAATGTGAAGATCAGACCCACCCACTAAAGCAGCACAGAATGGGAAAAATATAAAAGCTGAAACCTGAGGCATCTTTTCCTCCTTTTAGAGACTTGACAAGGCCTTTACCTTGTTGAGTCTTTATTCTAAATATTTACTAATTATAGGTATTTAATAACAGATAAGTATCTAACAATAGTAAAAAACTATCAATATAAACATCTAATAATAAACATCTAAGAACTGATAAATATCTAATAGTCAATAAACATCTAATACTGGATAAATGTCTGATAATAGTAAATATCTATCAGCAAATGTCTGATAATAGATAAACATCTAATAATATTAATAATAAACAACAAAAACCAGTAATAAACATGTAACAACAGTAAGGCCTCACACAGTCGGGTATCATGCAAAGAAGAATAATGATTATTGTGAACAGTTCCTTGGGCACAGAAGAGGAATCATTTAAAACAGGTTTTCATCTGCATCAGTATCTGTTTTTACAGTAGTTTACTTGTATCAATACCATACCCACCTTAGCTAAAGGAATAGAGGATAAGTACCAGGTTATGTCACTGTAAAGAAGTAGTGAGGTCAGAGCTGTGTATTTTATATCTATTCTTTGTTTTATGCAGATGTAAGGAAATAAGGACTTCATTATTTTGTCCAAAACAAAACAAAGGTCAGTACCATTCCTGACACTATCACCTGTTTGTCCTTCAATAGCTGTTTGTTTCATATTTACTATAAACAATGATCTCCTCTTGAGCTCCATCCCTATGTTGTTGCTGTACTACGTGGATGTCACAAAACTGCTTTCACATTTGGGCTCCTGCAGGTGACAATCCAACACTGCACCACAATAAATGCATTAATAAAAACTTTAAACACTTTCTCATAACCTGGCTTTCCACAGACTTGAGCCAAGCAAACCACAGGAGTGCATTGCCTGTGTGCTGAACACGGTGACGAGAGGTGTGACTGGCACACAAATCACACAGCAGGCACACTGTGAGCTCATTTTTTTTCTGAAATGGAGATGCAGTTCCCTGGTCTGGCACACAGAAATGTGAAACTTTGGAACATAGTTATAAAATCCATCACAGCTCTCACACAGAGCCAGGTCTATATTTCAGTTCAGCTGGACTGGACATGAGGAATATATGGATATCACAATCTAGCTAAGGGATAAAAAGAATCAAACAGATGGGTATCTTCAAATTCTCACCATGAGAAGAATATAAAGTGTGTAAGATGCAGTTTGTCTGCCTGTGTTTTCAGTTCAACTCCTCTGTGCTTGACTACAGGTTATCATGATGAATGATATTTTCTTTTGAATTTGTTCATTCACTAGGAGTTTTTGGCAAAAGGGTAGTCTGAAGTCTTTATACGATGATGCTCAAAGTTCCTGAAAGTTTTGTCTGCAGAAGCTAAGCACTTATATAATAAAAAACACAGGAGGACACAGAATTATTTAATTCCACAGCTTTGTCCCAAGAAATAAATCTGCTGGAACCCTGCAGTTTTGCAATACATGATCCTCTTAAAGCATGATCTATTGCTTAGATGTCTACATACAAATCAACTGATAGTGCCTGATATTGTTTCCCCTAAGAATTATGTCTGAAGCTTTTCTAGGAATATGACTCACATAATTACCCTTTTGCATGCCTGCAAGAATTCCCACAAAAACCAGTAAATCAGCAATACCTGTGGGTACAAAATGTATTTCACATCTCCACGTTTTCAAGCTGTGACAATGCTCAGAGTTTCCACCTGTTTGCACAGCAGTAGGAGGCTGAGCCCTGGCCATCTCAGACATCCTGTGGGGCTCCAGATGTGCACCATGGTGTGGTCACTCACAGCCAGGCACTCCCCCACCCCCAGGCCAGTGTCCCCCAGGGCACAGTGGCACCGGTGTCACCTCCTGCCAGGACATGGAGCAGCAGCGTGGTGTCAGATCTCAGGATCTGAGTCCTGAGGTGCTGAGCCACCGAGACCACCTTGGGGGGCTCGGGAGTCCTGGAATGTTGCCAGAAGTGTCTGATGGCTGGACTTTGGTCCTACACAGGAGACGACAAGGATGAGGGCTTCACCAGGGTGAATGGTGAAGGGATTAGCTAATTAGAGGGTGAGAAACAGGGTTTAGGATTTATGTACAGGGGGGTTTAGAGAAGTAAGATGGAGGAATTGGGGTGTGTCCTGTCCTTCTTCTTCTTCCTCTTCTCCTCCATCTTCTTTGGCCATGGTGGCACTTTTAGATTGGTTATTACTGAGAGTGCACCGAGTAATAAGAATAAATAGTATTGAAGAAAAATGATAAATATTGTACACGTAACAATAAGTATAAAGATAGGTGGCTGCCCCGGAGGGAGGGGAGTGTGCTCATGGCTGACTGCTGAGCAGATCTCTGTTCGGCTGAAAGAACATCTTTTAGATAAACAATTAATAAACATAAAAACCGAAAGAAGAACTGAAGCCTCTTCTCGTCCTTCGATACGCGGGCTGCCCCAAAGCCACCCCGGGCCTTTCCAGGCCCCTCAAACAGCCGCAAAAACCCGACAGCGTGGCTGCCAACAGGAGCAGCAGAAATGGTGCAGATCGACCCTCCTGTGCCTCTGCTGTAAGGATTAAGCTGATTAGCCACTTAGGATCACAATTTTGTTTTCTCACAGGCAGCTTGCAGTGAGCACCATGATCCCACTTTGAGCTTCAAACAGGACAAAGGAACAGGTACAGAAGAGCAGCAGCTAAGGTTCACCATAAACCCCTTCACTTCTGACCCAAACAGGAAGCAAACTGCCCCCTCGTCCTTGCCAACAGCATGTATTTCCAGGCTGGTCCACAGAGGAAAACATTTCTCCTTCCTCATCAAAAAACCTTATTGGGAGATAAGGAGCAGAAAAGATATTAACATATCATTAATTATGCAAACAGAAGGCATTCAGGTGTCTGGATTAGGAGACAATGCAAGAAAGCATTTGGATAGAATCACAGAATCCCTCATGTTGGAAAAGACCTTTAAGATCTTCAAGAGAAACCACCAACCCAGTACCACCACCCTGTTCACCATTAAACCATGCCCTCAGGTGACATATCTACATGATTTTTTAACACCTGCAGGGATAGTGACTCCTCCACTTCCCTGGGAAGCATATTCCAATATTCTACATCACTTTCTGTGAAGAAATTTTTCCTACGCCCAATCTAAACCTCCCCAGGTACAACTTGAGGCCATCTCCTCTCATTATGTCACTTGTTACCTGTGAGAAGAGACCAACACCCACATCCTCCCAACATCCTTTCAGGGAGGTGTAGAGAATGATAAGGTCTCCTCTCAGCCTCCTTTTCCCCAGGCTACACATCCCCCATTTCCATAAAACAAGGAACAATGAGGAAACATCCATTCTGGTAGAAGCTGGGTCATTCTTGTGTGAATATATGGATGTTCCAATAAGTAAGATGAAGGTTTAGTACAACTGTTTGTAGGTAAAATTTATTTTCATTTGTCCACAAACCACAAGCCAAGCTACAGCAAAGACACTGCTTGCCTGGAAGCCGACCAAATACATTTCTCCTGAAAGTACATCAATAATATTCCTCCAAGTCTTTTACTTTTCACTTGGCAGTAATTACTTTACTTACTCCACATCACTATTTCATCTTTGTAAAGATGCATGGAGACCCAAAATAAGCTCCTACTTCAGCACAGCACTTAAACACATACTGAACTTAGGTACCAGTAAGTGCAGCAGGGATGTTCACATGCTCAAATCAACCTTGTGCTCTCTGAATTCAGACAAGCACCATTAGCACTGGGAACAAGAGCAGTACCTCACCTGTCCATCACAGCCCAGAGGGGTGATTCTGTCAGGCCCCATCACCAGGAGCATGGGGCAGACACCAAAACACCCTCCCTGGGGAGGAAAAGGACTCCTTCTCCCACAGAAACTACTGCAGCTCTGCTGCTACACAGCAAACAGCAGGAACATTTGGCTATAACATTCAATGATGCTGTGGGAAAGAAATGCTGAAGCATAAATGCCTAAAGTGAGTAAAGGAGCAAAGGAACTGCCATAACAGACAGAAATAATTCCATACTTGCCTTCCAAAAACAGGTACCACAAATACATATGTAAAACATCCTGGGAAATTAAATGGCAGCCTAACTACTGTGAACATCCCAGAGTTATCTCAGTGTTCAAAGGCTGGCTTCTATTTAAATCAAAAGAGGTTTTCTCTCTTTATTTTTAAAACTCTGAGCGCTGTCTGGCCGGGTTCTTCTCTGCTACACAAATGAAAAGGGAGGCCTATATTAGTTAAAAAGACAAAAAAAATAGGTCAGAGACAAAACTAGTACATATATTATAATAAAAGAGCTGATAAAGAATATTCTGCACCAAAGTTCATGCCAAGCAGGAGCAAGAACCTCATGATGTTGACAATAGGTACTTTAAACCTCAGGTCAAGGATAGTTGCTATATGCCCTGTCAATACACTGTTAACCATGATGGATTTGGTCCAGTGACAGATGATCCATTATGCACTCATACTTCAAGCCCACTAAATCAAAGATAGTTTGTCTAGCAGAACAAAGTGACACAACAGAGGAGAAAGCACAGGGACAAAGTAGAAGTATTCTTTTCACCCAACATTCTCCTGTGACAGAAGGGAACCAACATATAGCAAAAGGTCTAGCAAAACACAAATGCTCATGTCTCTGGTGGATGTAGAAGAGGAAAAGGAGAACACTTTAATTTAAAAATATATACTGACAAAAGAAAAGCCATAGAAGTTCTAGCAAAATGTCAGAGAGTTGCAAATAGCCTAAACATAGAGAACAAAGTAGGGACAGAAAACCTGCCCCTGGAGTCAAGCTGTGTGGAGATATTTATCTTAAACTTTGCAGTGAGGGAACAGAACCAGGCTCAGCGTTTCTCATCACCTTCAGTACAAGGGGGGAAAACCAAATTGGATTCTCTCCAAGTGTCAAATAGCATAGTTTACATGCTTTTATTGCCTGGCACAGACTTGCAGTTCCCAGCTTATTGTCCCTCCTGGTCTTTCCTTATTTAATGTGGATATCTGCCTAGAGACAAGATGTCTGGGAACAACATCTTCCTACGTGTATCCCAACACTGATGTCCTAAAGCTGAGGACTGCCCACCTACCAGTCTGCATGAAAATGGACTGCATCCTTCCTCTTTTATTATTCACCCTTAACATCCTGGTGTTCACAGCATCAGGAGCCTGTGCTGGTAAGAGGCAACACATTTCTGTGAAACAACTGAACTCCACTACTCTGTGACCCAGACACCCTTTGCTGCTCACAGGGACTGAAAAGAAATGGACCCATGCCATATAAAGAATTGGCAGAGGGTGTCAGTAGCCTAGGAAGTAGAAGACAGATATTCTGTGCAGATCCAGAGCTTGGAGCTGGACATGGAGTGCTCTGCTGCTTGGCATCCATACTGCACCCCCACCCATTCCCTTATGGATTACAAACCAGCAGCTGGTTACCCTGAGCTGGGCACGTGGGTGACACCCAAAGCCCAGAGGGCTGTGCAGACACTGCAGGGTGTGATTAGAGCACAGCCCCAGACCAGAAGTGTCATTGTGATATTTTCTGAAAAATCCTCTTTGCCCAGGATTTCCTCCTGAGAAGCTGAGAAGCCTCAGAGAGGAATGAAAACAATAATTACCTGATTGCTTCTCCTGTGTTTGCTGCTTTGGAATGGCTCCATGTGAATTGTTTTTAATTAATGACCAATCACCATCAGCTGTGTTGGACTCTGAGGAGTCAGTCATGAGCTTTCATTCTCATTCTTGCCAAGCTTTCCAATGTATCCTTTCTATTTCTTTTAGTATAGTTTTAGTATAGCATTCTTTAATATAATATATATAACAAAATATATTGTTATATAAAACCCCACCCAGAAGGGCTGCCAGCCCTGGGCTGGAGGGATGTGCTGCTGAGGGCACTGTGGAGCTGAGCTGCCCTCAGCACACAGCGCCTTCCACAGCTGCACAAAGGCATCTGGGGCTCTGCTGAGGCACTTGGCTGCTGTGCAGGCTGTAAAGGGTTACTAAATAAAATCTCCCCCTCAGGCCTTTTCTTTTGGAGGTCTACATGGCGTGGACCAAAACTAATTTTCTCTCCTAACCACATCTAGCAAGAAAAGCTCAGCCATACACAGAAGCTGTGGAATATTTGACAAGGACAAAAAGACTTGGAGAACAGTGAAATATTAACCTGGAGATAGTGTTCATGCCCCTCACCCTTTAATATGGGACAGAAATAAGAGGGTCAGCCCTCATCACAGAGTAAATAAATAATATTTTACATTCTATTGAGAAAGTACTGTATATATTTTCAATACAAAGTCATTTTACCAAAGCCAAGTAGCCTGCAGATATTTTTGTGTTTCCTCAGCTTTATTATTTCCTTCCCTTAGATTATACAGACATAGCTTTTTCTTTAATTAAAGTAAGTATACTACAGCTGTGTATAATTTTTCTCCTCAAGCTTTGTAAAGTGTTGTCAAAGCAAAGAAGGAAAAAAGCCCACCATAGTAGTGATGGTGACCTATTTCACTTCTGTGCAGCCAGCAGAATCAAATTTGCTTCAGCTTTAAATGCACTGCCAATTTGAAAAATTTAACACGAGCCTTTTTCCTTCTAATAATAGAGACCATTAATAAGTAACATTTACACATTCCTTCCAGCCTTTACAGCATCTCCAATATGCAAAACTTGGTATTTTTGCAAAGGCTGAACTCCAGAAGACCCCCCAAGAGGCACATGGATCAGGCCTTGAGATCATATGAACCTACCCTGATACCTCCAGGGGTTTAGGGAAACCATTTCAGCTGAACCTGGCTGAGGAACTGGCTCACAGCTTTAGAAGGTATTTATTTTCACACTGACTGACACTGCAGGCCAGCTAATCTAAGTATTTATCCCATTCTATGCATCACTGATTTAAATTTAATAATACTCCATTTATAGACAAAGAGTAAGGGAATTATGTGCTTGCTCCAGGTTGCACAAGAAGCCAAAAATAAAAACTTTCATTTCTGACAATAAATCCTGTATCTGACTGAGAAGCCATCCCATTCTCTACTTCAAAATAAACCACGTGTAAGTGTGACCACAGAGGGGACACAGCTGGCCCACGTGGGCACAGCTCTTTTCTTGTCAGCACAGCTGTGCTCTGCTTCAGTAGCTCATCTGACCCAGAGTTTGTGTATGTGAAAACTGACTAAACACAGGAGAAACAGAAAGCTTAAACACACGCAAGGTGTGTTTATATGGTCAATCTAAAATTTATCTCATTACCAACAGAGTTCTTCCCCCAAAACACTTCAATTCCAACCATTTAATGCTAATTAAAGTAGTTGTTTTTAAAGCAGCCTATCTCCCCTCAAGCAGTTAAATTAGGCTTAGGAAAAGAACATCAGATGATGTACTCATTTCTTGTTACCATAAGAAGAGTGGTTTCCTTGGCTGGATGATTTTTAAAGAAATCACATGGTGGGGATATAATTTCCCCCTGGTTAATAACTCTGGTGTGCCTAAGAGGCAAAGAGAGACAAGAAAGGTCTCATTACACCAAATAAGGAGCAATTTCAGAATACCTACTGTCACCTTCAGCAAGGCAAAACAATTTAGCCATATATATATCCACATATGTTCAGTTCACTAGAAACTCTGTGTCAAAGCCCAGATCACGCCTGACTCAATGGAGAGCACTCACAGGACACAAATTGCAGACTGCTTCCTGTAACAGGCTGAGAAGAGAGAGAACACATTAAGAAAATGGAGTCCTTGAGTATCTTGTAAATAGAGAATGTCTGCCTGAGCAACCTGTCTTGCAATCAGTCTTTAAGCCCTAAAGGCATAAACTTGTGCTGTATGTTCTGACTGTGACAGAGCCATACCCTACCCTAAATGTATCATTTTAAGAAAAGGCTCACATCAAATGTAGGGGTGTGGGAGGGAAGGGGGGGGGGTTTGGGGGAAAAAACAAAAATGAAAAAAAGAAATCACATACACACACAAAAGGCACAGTCACTTTGGAGTCCACTTCCTCTGAACAGTAGTATTTCAGTAATATTTGATGCACAAATATTCCAACCCACAACCAGTGTCTCAGCCCATCTGTGCCCTGCAGCCTTGCTACCCCCAAAAGCAACACCTGAGAAACAAACGCAGTTGCTGTCTATTTCACTGTATACAAAAGGGCTAATGAACTCACATTTGAAATAAAGCAGTCATTGAAGCTTTAGTGCAGCCATATTTTAAGATACGAGTATATTGTTCTCTGTCCAAGAAGACTTCAATGCAGGAGACATTAAACCATAAAACCTTTACTGCCCGGCCAGCAGAGCTGCTGCGTGTCTGCCCGAGTCCATGGCGCTCCCTGCACTTCCACAGCCCAGGGAAGCGCTCCCTCAGCTCCCGAGGGAATGAAACAGCTCACCGGGGCCGGCTCCTGCCAAAGAATATAGATTATTTTAAATGCGTGCCCACCTAGGAGACGAGCTGTGTTTGTGCACTTGGGAACAACTCAGGTAAGTCTGGCGGAGACCTTCAAAACACAACTAATAAGCCAGGAAGAGGCTACTGAAAAATATGAACTCGAGACTGGAACATATTAAGAACAAGATTGTGGAGATGTTCACCAGCACCTAAAGGCAAAGCCCGTCTTCAGACAAACGCAGCAAGTCCCTATCCCCTAGTTCATCTTTACCACGACCCATTGAAACTCACAGGAGTTTGAAAAAAGTAAAGTGAGTGGCCCTGGACATAAATTGGAAACAAACTCCGCCAGAAAAGCCGGCAGTGCTCACTTCCCGCAGTTGGGTAGCGATGCCCCTCAGCCCTGTCCGGCCCCTCAGCCCTGTCCGGCCCCTCAGGCCGGTCCCATCCCACAGCCACGTCCCTCAGCCCGGCTCCTCAGCCTTGTCCGGTCCCTCAGCCAGGTCCCCTGTCTCCCATCCCTCAGCCCAGTCTCTCAGCCCCGTCCGCCATTCCTCAGCCCTGTGCCTTGTCCTTCAGCACTGTCCCTCAGCCCTGTCCCCCTGTCCCTCAGTACTGCCCTTCAGCACTGATCCCCGTCCCTCAGCCCTTTCCCTCAGCCTTGTCCCCTGTTCCTCAGCCCTGTCCTCCGTCCCTCAGCCCGGTCTCTCAGCCCTGTCCCTCAGCCCTGTTCCCCGTCCCTCAGTCCAGTCTCTCAGGCCTGTCCCCTGTCCCTCAGCCCGGTTTCTCAACCCTGTCCGCCATCCCTCAGCCCTGTCCGCATCCCTCGGCATTGTCCCTCAGCCCTGTCCCTCAGCCCTGTGCGTCATCCCTCGGCACTGTCCCTCAGCCCTGTCCGCCATCCCTCGGCATTGTCCCTCAGCCCTGTCCCCCGTCCCTCAGCCCGACCCCCGGTCCCTCAGCCCTATCCCCCATCCCTCAGTCCGGCCCCGGCCCCCCGAGGGTCAGACCCGGCCCGCGGGGTCGCCCCGCCCAGCGCGCACGGGCCAGGCCCTCAGGCGCCACCTGGCGACGCTGGGGCGACCCGTCCCTCATGAGGGGCGGCCGTGCCCGGTGACAGCGATGGATAAAGCGGGCGGCAAATGGGGGTCCCGAGCATCGCAGAGCGTGTCCGGGCCTTCCCGAGGGACGGGGAAAGGCCAGAAGGGGGTCTGAGATTGTTGAGCTGATTAATGCTCGGCATTAATGGGGACATCCCGTCGCCAGGCGGTCCGACAGAACACCGTGCGCCAGCAGATTTGGGGGGATAACAGACTGTCACTTTGCTAAAAGTGACCCCGCATCCGCCCGAGCGCTCTGGCTGCTTATAGACCGACAGCAAAGCGAGAGGTGTGGCAATAAAAACACGATTTAAAGAGGAGAAAGGGCTGAAGTGCCCGGCTCAGCAGCACGGGAGCCGCGGAGAGCAGCGGGTGCGAGAGGATGCGGCTCTGGAATGGGGCAGAGAGAGAGAGAAGGGACAGGGACAGTACAGGGACAGGGACAGTACAGGGGTTACAAACCATAATTAACGCGAACCCCTCCTTCAGCAGCCCCACAGCACCCACAAAACTTCTGCACTCCGAAGAACTGCTCTGCAGAGTTGTGCTTTGTGTCCCAGCACTCCTGGGCTGTGATACCAGCTAGAACATGCTCCCTACAATAGTAAAAAAATTAATAATTAAATCTGAAGGGTTTTTTCAGTGCTGCATCAACCTTGTGGAGGATGCAGACATACATGGCGCAGCCTCCCTATTCACCACATGGCAATTAAAAAAATATAACAATAATGTGTTGCCTCCTAATTCTGCTTTCTTTTTGTGTTTTAAAAGTGTCCATTCTCTGTGCTATCATTATAAGCTACTCTGGTGTGTTTTCCATGAGGGTTTTAGATGTCAGGATAAGGCAGAAATCTATAATGATCATTATTCTGTATTTTAAGGACTCTGAACAAAAAAAGTCACATTGTTGGGCTTGGGGGCCCTAAGCATTCTTGGTGTTTTGTGTGTGTTGTTAGAGAGATGAAATATCAGAGTAGCAAGTACTATTTCCCAACAATTATATTTTAGAATATGAACATATGCTTGTATTCTGTTGTACTTTTCTTCGATATGTATTTCAGAAATGCAATTCCTGTCTTCCTAATAACAATTGTAGCTTTTCATATGCTATAACAAATCCTGCAAGTGTTATGATCAATATAAAAGCTGCTTGAATCCTACCATGTTGGAATCCTGGATGCTGAGAATTTGAAACTTTCTGTGCTTAAAGGCACAGATTCACAAGAGAACACTGAGGTCATGGAGCAGGCTTCTAAAATTAATTGATAGTACTGAGATTACATGTGTGTAAGTTGGTTAGAAGTGTGTAATATCACAAGGTACAACACTTAGAACATAGAAATAAATATGAAGAAAGACAGAGGGTTTGAGGTGAAGGCAAGTTGTCCTTCTTTACCTTCTTCTTCATGAGTTGGGCGATGTTTTGTAATTAGAGAGAAAAGTCTGCATTGCAAGCTTCGAGAGATCAGTTATTGAGTTAAAAGGGAAAATAATCTAAGAGTCTTTTCTTAATTAAATAGTTTAGTCTTAAAAGACCTTGTAACAAGAAAGAAATAGTTTAGAAGAAACAGTTAGCCATTTTGTGCCTTAGTAATGAAAAGCTGCCAACCTCATAGTTGTAAGACTGTTTTACTAATAAGAAATAATTAACACCCAAGTCCAAACACAAACTACTGTTTTGAGTACCTTCAATCTCAACCTCAAAATACCAATAGTATCAGTCCTTTTTTATTAAAACAAAAAAAAAGATAATTTATTAACCTTTCATATCTTGGGGTCTTCCTCCTGAGCCCACTCCTGACAGAATCTCTGAAGATTCCAATGGAAGGGATAGGAAATAATCTCTGTTTATTTGTGCATCATTACCATAAGAGAAGTAACAAAATTCTCAGTAGGAATTGCTACAATTCCCCTGTCTCTTGTTGGCACCTAGAACTGCGAGCATTCCCTTCTTCCAACATTTATTATCAGAAACAAGTTTTAATATTAACTTTAAAGCAATTGTTCTACTTTAATGAAACTACAAAAAAAATATAGCTTAATAAAAGGTGCTGTATGAACCAAAGAACACTTAGAATCTGGTATGTATAGATTTACTAAATATACTAAAGACATATGGGATCAGACACTATATCAGAGTAGCTGGAACTATGAATAAAAGTTCTATTTCTGCTTAAACCTGGTAAATGAATCATTTTTATGATTTAAGTAAGAGAAAAATCCATGGCATCTTATGGCATGGGTTGTTTCTTCCCATTTGAGATGGGGGATGAACGCAGTGTATCCAAAGGAGTCAAAAACTCCAAATAAAACTCCAGTGGAGATTCTGCCAAGCAAAGAAGTTTTTATAGTAAAGAATGCACAAACCAGCAATAGTACAGAAATACATGCTACATCCATGCCAGACTGTTGCTGGAATTAATAATCATGTAAATTATGAGAGACAGAAAAAGAGAATTGAATTTGGTGCCGAAGGCACCACCCACATGTAGAACACTTTCTTGTGGAACACTTCTAAAAACAAGAACTTACTATTTATAGATCCTGCAGTAATTCTAGGTGTCAGATGGTGAACATACAAAAATAGCATATTTCAAGGTATTAAATTGTTTCCCAATCCAAAAAGCATGCTGCTATTGATAATTGTTTTATCCTTGAAAGCCTTGCTCATAGGAGAAGGTGCACTAGTGCGTCTCTTGATTTAAATATATCTACTTCTAGAAAGAGAAGTAAAATGTGTGAAACACATCTACAAAGGATAGGTTTCATTGTTCTTTGCCATTAACCAGGAGTTTAGAATGTATTACTGGAAGTTTGTGTGTCATAATGTGATTAGCTAAGAAATTTACACTGTAGTGTAAGTTCATAAGACAAAATATTTAAGGATTAAGTTAAAAACATAAATATTTTTGTTAGCAGTATTTTATTGATTAATAAATTCTTTAAAAGTCTTGTAACTAGGGGGTTTGTGACTTTTTAAAGATGTGAGCTGAACTCACTCTTCTCACTTATATAAAACATAAAAAAAAAATAAACTGCATCATCAAAAGCAATTCAGAGCTCTCATCCCAAATTACTACAAAATTCCTCACAAATGTCAATAAATCTCTTGACTGTCAGGGGGTTGCAATTCTGGAATAATCAAAATTATGTGTCATTATAGAGGGTCCTGTTCTTAAAACTACTCTCATGATTTTTAAATAGATATTTCAAAAGCCTGGGCCTCACTCTCAGTTACATTAGAATAACCCCATCAACTTCAATTATCTTAAAATAATATGAAGATCAGAGACTTATCATTGTCCACTTGCTGCTGTCTCTGTAATAGAACACTGTGGGCATCAGATTTAGCTTTTTTCTGTGGAAAATGATTTCTCTTTTATACTTTTAATAATGAGATCTAACAGAATCAAAGCGACTTTTAAGAACATCCTATTTGTTCCTTTTTGATAATTTTTTCTTCCTAATATACCCTAAAAACTTTAACCAGAATCTCAAATAATGAGATCAAAACTATTTAAATTAAAATACATGTCTAGACTATTGAGTTATACCTCCTTCAATCGTACTAAACAATACAAGCTGGAGAACCATAGCATCCAGCCAGGTCTTTTGTGTATTTGGAAAAGCTTTATCAAGCCTAAGTTAAAAACTGCATTAAACTACATGAAAGTTTTCTTCCTAATGTGCATGGCACCATTTCATCTGTAACCTTGCCCATTTTCAGTCATGGTTTGGATATCTGTGTGTTATCCCCAGTGGGGAAATTTGCCATCTGAGCATGTCCTGGATCTTCAATCTTTAGTGTAAGGATGTATCGTGTCACGGGTTGGAAATTGTTTTCTCATGATAATGGATGAGTTTGACAAAACTCTCAATGCAAGAAGGAAATACAAGACCAGGCAATTGTGCTAAAAATATGAAATGAGTGAAGCCTGCTGAAGTGCAGCTGGGAAATGGGCTGTTAACCTGGAGCCAGCTCCAGGCATGTACCCAGACATCCACAGCCATAAGGAACGTGTGTCTTGGAGTTGCATATTTATAGTAGGAATCCTAGTAAAATATCTGTATTGTATTTGAATATCTGTATATAGGCCTTGCCCTGAAAAACCCTGGTTGTTCTTGATGGGCTGCAGCTGTGGCTAGTGGAGATAACTGTGATAAAAGGGGGTGGGCTCAGCCAGTCAGGGAGAGCCTGGAAGGAGCCTTGACTAAGAAGCAGCAACAAGCCGAAGCCTGTGCTGTGAGGAACTGCCTCCAAGAAATATCACCAAGAAGGTACAGGACTCTAGAAATAAGATAATGATAATAGGATAAAAACAAGTGGTGACCCCGACATGATAGAAGATAGGGCAGCCGTGAGCTGCGGCAGCCTGAGAGTTGCAGAAGATAAGACAGCCTAGAGCTGTGGAGAAGTATGGCTATTGAATCAAGGAGCTGTGGGGAAACATGGTCTTTGAGTCATGGTAAATATATGAGTTGTGCAGCCAAGAGCTGTGGTAGAATATATGTAGTGTATTGTGTCCCTCTAAATATGTTTCTGTAAAAAGGGGGAAAATGCAGTAGAAGTCCTAGTTGTATTGTATTGTACAGTTGAGAGCTGGGAAAATATATTTATTTTACAATTGTAAGTAGAATATATAAAACCTGTAAGAAAAAGAGAAGGGGGAAATATAGTAGGAGTCCTAGTAAAATATCTATCTTGTATTTGAACATCTATATATAGGCCTTGCCCTGATAAGCCCTGGTTATTCTTGATGGGCTGCAGCTGTGGCCAGTGAAAATAACTGTGATAAAAGAGGGTGGGCTTGGCCAGTCAGGGAGAGCCTGGAAGGAGCCCTGATTAAGAAGCAGTGACAAGCAGAAGAAGAAGTCTGTGCTGTGAAGAGCTGCCCCCAAGAAATATCACCGAGAAGGTACGGGACTCTAGAAATAAGATAACAATAATAGGATAACAACACACATTCTTGTGTTCAGTCAAGCTTTTGCATATATTCTCCTCCACTCTATATTTTCCCACAGTAGGGAAAAGAGTTAGAGAATATTCTTCGTCATCCCTTATTTTGTCTTTTTAAAAATTATTTTTTCTTCTTTAATCCAGAAATTCCTTGTGAGGAGATATTTTTACCACCTGGATTTAGGTACCTACTTGCAAATCTGATTTGTGCACAAAAAATATGCCTGTAAATTCCAACTAACTTATCAACTAATTATAGGATTTTTAAAAAATGAAATAACTTTTTAAATGGTTGCCAAAGACAATCTAACCTGTCCAAGGAATGAAATAATATGGTTAAAGTTTTCAGAGAAATTGGAAGAAAAACACATTTTAGTAGAATAAATGCAATAAGTTTAATACTGATTTTAAAGCTTATAGATGCCGGTCCCTCAAGATCTTGTGTGAGTTATGAAATTCAATTTTATTCTCATAACTCTGTAATAAAGTTTTATAAATGTTATAAAAAAAGGTTTTTACTAAGAGTGAACAGAAACCTGAGCTATCTGGCCAAGTAATAAAATTGCATTCCTTTGTCACTAAGTGTCAGAGAAGAAGTTTTACGATATACTGCTGGAAGATGGAGCATTGGTCATGTTTCAACTGATGATTATTTTGGGTAGAAAAATTTGATTTTAAAATGTTTTTAATAGCATACACACCTTAGAGAATACTTGTTTGGAATAACATGCACACTTCAAAGAACAATTTTTTGCTGCATTTGTTAGCTTTTGTTGCTGAACATCTCAAAATTCATTTTTTCACCCTGAATATTGCTTTTGCAACTGCAGATCAATAATTGCTTTCTCACCATATTGTCATATTGTCCCAGTCACACCAAGGAAGTATTAAAAACAGCCTGGAACTGTTAAAAGGTACCCTCATTCTACCTCTTTAATTAAGAATGTTATTGCTTTATTAATTGTAATTTCTTTCATATTATGAGATTTATAGAATGCCTAGAGTCTATTTTCACTCTCCCACAAAAATTGTCCTTTATTTCGATTTATACATGACTGCTATGTGTATTGTAATGAGATTATTTCATACTTCTAAAGTTTGTCACGATTTTCTTGTTTTAAAACCATGTTTCAGTTGGTGAATATCTTTGAAAAATATACTTCATCTCATTCCTTCTTTAATTGCATACAAAGATGGAGAATCTTTGATTCTCCACAGTGATCACTCTAATGATCACTGGTATTACTGTTTTATAAATTACTGTAATATATTTCTCAAAATTTCCCATAGTCCTGAATGGTTTTGGCAGTACAAAATGGATAATGTGAATTAAGTTTAGCCTTTAGACTAATTTTCGATATATATGGAAACTCTGAAGAACCTCAATTTTCAACCAGAAAATTCTTCTCATGCCTTATTCTTTAGAAATTAATTATTCTGAAAGGAACAACATGATGGGAAAAAAGAGGAGAGAAATAGGAAATGGAAAAAAAAAACATAATTACATTTTGTAGCACTTTGGTGAATAAAATCCACGTTTCAACTAAATCAATTGGATCCAACTCCATGTAATTATCCTGAATGCAACTCCAACTTGAATTTAACTTGCTACAGGAGCTGTGCAGTTTGCCTGTTTAAAAAGACAGATTTTATCACCAGCTAAAGGCACTTCAATTAAAATTGGAGGCTTAACCAGCCAGAAGCCTGCTGGCACTGCCTTGATGAGCTGGAATCCTAATTGGAAACTCTTTGCAGTGAGTGCACAGCAAAGAACTGTGGCTGTATTTCCAGGGATGCCCTGCTCTCTGCAGATGTTTCCTACACGTCTCTGGAATTTCTACACATCTCTGCATTTCTGGAAGGGCCTTCATGATGTGTTCCATGGATGGGGAAATGCAGAACAGGTCTGGACCCACCTAAACCACAAAGCTGGTTCATTCTACTTTCAGAAGTTTTGATTTTCCTTATTCTGTGTCCTCTAAAATATTTTCCTTCAGATCTTTTTTTATTTCATTATTTTGCTGGTGGGGTTTGTGGGAATCAGAAAAACAGAAACTTCCACTGAAAGGTTTGATCTGCAGCATTGGAAGACTCTTGGATTGATGTAAAAATACAACACACAGACATTAAGCAGAAAAGTTATAAACTTATGCTTCTATAGTTGTAAGAAAGAATATGCCTTAAGTGAGGAACTGTATGGGTAAGATGGTGAAGGGTTTATAATGTAGGGGTGTGGTTGTATAGAGCAGCTCAGAGTTTAGAAGTTTTAATAGAAGTTCATGTGTGCATGTGAGTTAAAAGCCCATTGGACAAAAGTATCCACAGTGCAGCAGAATTATTTAAAGGTGATAGGTTAGAAAAGCAAAATAAACCCTGTGGCAGCTGTCTGTTGGGTTAGAAAGTTCTGTATTGCCTTGTAACAAAGAACCTGTGACTGCTCCAAGCTATGGCCCAGTTCTTGCTCCTCTAAAACCTCACAGCTCTGAGACTGATGTTCATCTGAGCAATAAATCATTCTTGGCCCAAAAATAGTCCCATCCCTTCATTACAGGTGGTGGTAGAGTTAAAGTCTCTTCTGCCCATGCCAGCAAAGGCCAGAGGGATTGGTTATATGCCAGAATGTTGTAATTCATATTGTTGTATTTCATATTTCTAGGGTCTCATACCTTCTCTGTGTTTTCTTATGGCTGCAGCTCTTCCTCAGCTCTCCAGGCTGCATATTCCTCCACAGCTCTCAGGCTACATATCTCCATCACGTTGGGGTCACCAGATGTTGTAATTCATATTGTTGTATATCATATTTCTAGAGTCCCAGCTTTCAGGCTGCCACAGCTCTTGGCTGTCTATACAATACAGAGATCTTTTACTGCAATACATGTATTTATATTTACTCAGGCCCCTTTTTTCTGGAGCTGACCAGCTTGAAGCACCTCCAAATGAAAGCTGTAGTAATGGTAACTTGAGCAATTATAGTTGAATATATTCATATATTTTAGAGCTTATGATACCTGATTCAATGCATTTGTAGCTGAGAGTGTAAGAAATATCATCAACCCTGCTATTAGTGTTTGATTGTTGTTAAATAACCTCTTTTTTAATCTGTGGTTTCTTCACCTAATGTTCATAAATTCTCTAGAGTACTCTATTGCTTTTTGGGCTCTATTTCCTTAGCATATTCCAGCTGCTGAATTCACTGCAAAGAGCTCTTATACCCTGTGGTGGGTAAATGTGCAAATGTGTTGGGGCTTTTGGGTTTTTTTGTGTTTTTTTTTTTCTTTGGCTGGTGGTTTTTCGTTTGGGTTTGTTTTTTGTTTTATTTTTTCCAAGCAGAAAACCCAGGATAGATAGTAACTAACACCAGAGAGTTCCAATTTTAGGTGAAACAATATCACCAAACACTCTCCTTTCAATTACTGTGATACCTAAATTATTAGAATGGACACAGATGACAGTTAAATTTCCCTTTTTTATTATTTTTTAAGGTTTGAACAGACTTCTATGATACCACTTGTGATTGTGATAGCCTAAATAAGTTTATTACTGTTAAGCAAATGTAAGGCCCAGTGTCTGGTAGAGCTGCCTACTTTTTTTTTCCCAAATGACAGATTCTTGATCAAAAATCACTTCCAAAATCTTCTAAGAATTTCTCAGTGTTTCATTTTTGCACAGTTTGAATATTGAATATGCAAATGAGTAGCCACCCAGGAAAAAGGGAAAATATTAAAATTTGTACTCTCAAGCAGCTGTAGAGAAAAAGAGGTTTGTATACAGTTTACAGATACAAAAATGATATAAATAAATAAAATTTATTTGTATCAATAAAATTGATATGAATTTTAAAAACACAAAAATATTTTTAAGCTGTATTTTTACGAAAATATAAATCGATATAAAAATTTTTGTGTGAGGTGTTGACAGTGATTTACTTTCATCTTTTTCATGTATCCTTTCATGATTCCCAAGGTTCCAGCAGCAGGCTCAGGCTGTGCTGACACAGCATTTCTGCAGGCAGAATTTCCCTGCTCACTGCTGGCACTTTCAGCTGAGGAAGGGTTGACTCAGCTGGGAATGAAAGGAGTGACCTGACAGGAAGTGAACCATGGAAAGGTGGCAAAGATGGGAGAAATAACCAAGTTTGGGGAAAAGAAGGGAACATCACAGGATGAAAGAGGAGCATGGAAATGCAGAGAAAACCTTTCAAATTAAAGGCCTGCTTCAACTCTTAGCTGCAGATGAAACACAATTTCTTTGAACTCATTTCACTGATTCACCTTGAACATGTTCAGTAAGTTTTGGGACATTTGCCAGAAGTCAAAAGGTTAAGTCTTCCACTATGTTTTTTAAGCAGTTTTGCTGGTTTTAAGTCTACATTCATATTTCAAAAGATTTTTTTTTTTACATCAAAGGAAGAAAGACAAGTAAAAATTCGAACTGGTAACTTCTTAGTGTTAAACCATTTCTTCTTGTGGGTATCATCATGGTAACTTTTCCAATCTCACCTTTGAAGAAAATACTACTGATGTATTTTAGGTCCTTTAAAGTCACCTAAATGTAGTACCTTTACTTTTTTTCAGGATCTAATAATAATGAATAAGAGCAAGATGAATCCTTAAAGGGAATAACATCAAGTTTTCTTTTTGCCTTCCTGACTTCTGAAAATGCAATGTTCCTTGGAATCAGTGTTTCCTTTACAAAAGAATATGTTGCTAGGGTTTGGAATTTTAATTGAATGTGATGCTCAAACTAAGCCTGCTCTAATATTAGTACTAATGTTTGTTGATTTTCTACAGCAATGTGCCTTGGAAAAAGAACAAAATTCTCAAAATGTAGTTTTCTATGAGTCCAGAAATGCCAGGCTAACGTTCCAGTGGGGACTGAGCTGGTGATATAAAACTCCACCTCTGATAGGCAGTATCTCATTTATTAAGGTGAGTTTCTAACTGAATTATCAAGCCTCAGTGATCTGTCTTGGGGCAAATGCTAACAACATGAACAACTGTGACTGGCTTAACCATCGTGGTACTGAAAAAGAAGTACTTAAGGTTAGTTTTGTATTCTCCAAGATTTGAAGATGTCCTTAATTTTAAGCAGAAAAGAGTCCCAGTGAAGACAGCTGGCATTTAAATTTGCCTAAAGATACAGCTGCTCTAAATGGCTGCATCACCCTCTGACACTGAGCATGGCAAATTGTTTGAGCTAGAAAACAGAAATTGTGAAAGATTCTGCATTTCTGTGGTAGTCACACTGCTTGCCACTTTTTCTTCCATTGTAACAACTTTTTGATCCTGTGCTGGTGTACAGGTGCCTTCTCATCAACACAAAAAACCCCAAAAAGTTAAAGACTTACACACCCCTCAATGCAAAATATTTCCTGAGGAAGTCCTGTGGAATTACGGGCAGTTCTGGGATACTTTCTGTGGAGAGCAGCATTTCTCCAAAGATCAGTTCTGTAAACTGTATACAGTTTTTCTCTACAGCTGCTGGAGAGTACCAATTTTAGTATTTTCCCTTTTTCCTGGGTGTAAAAAGATCCATGATGGTTGCCATTTTTTCTGCCATTCTTTGTTTACAACACATATTTATGTGTTTTTCTCCTTGCTGAGATGCTGGTTTGGGCTTAGGCTTCAGCTTAGCCAAGTGTGTGAGCTTGACTTCCCTGTGGTGAACTTCCCATACATAACTTTGCTAGATAAGGCACTGAGCATGAGGAACTTCTCCTCAAGTTTGAACTTGCTTCCTGTGCACAGAGAAAGTCCTCTTCGACAATTTTCTGAGAACCAAGCCCTTGAGAATAGAGGATCTTTCATGTAGCTGTGGACAGTGTCATAGCTGTTAAATATGTGACAATCACAGCATTTCTGTTTCTGGCCAAACTTCTCCCAGAAATACAGCTTCCAACCTGATCCTAAACTGGGTAAAGTGACAGTAAAATTGATTGTTTGGCTAATGACATGCTGAGCAATCTGTTCTTCAAGCAGAGATAGGCACTGTTAGTTAGGCTTAGGGGTAAACCAAGATTTTTGGCATGACAGAAAATTACAATAATCATAACTGCATCATAATATTGACTTTTTCATTGTTCTTAAATTAGACATTGTTTAAGAAGTGAGCAGTCTGGAAACAACATGGTTTTCTAAACTTCTTTCAGCCTACATTTAAATGCTAACATTTTATTTTTAGAAAAACATTAATGGTCTATTAAGGAAACTGAACAGCTTCTGTCCACACATAAGAAATCAAATTTTCTTCATAAAACAACGCAGAGAAAGAAGGCCATGGAATGAGGCTATCCATAAAGTAAAATATGTATAAATCTAAGGTTATTCTGTCAGCAGAACCATAAGCATATAAATTCTAGAGAGATAAGAGAAACAACAAACTCCTGAGCTGGATTTGCATATTTTGCAATCTTGTAGTGTATATCTCTGCTTCTTCTATAATTGATTTGAAGCTGCTGTAGCAGCATTAAAGTGTCAGAGACTTCAATTTATGTGCCACTCTGCCCAAACCCACAGCCCAGTCACAGAAAGGGAGCTATTCAGTCACAGCATGAGTTATTCCTTATTTTGCTTGAGAACACCTTGCAAGTAAATGCTTGATGGCTCTGGAATCCTCCTCTTAATTATGGACAGGAAAACCCTTTAGAGAAGAAAAGCCTGAGATGTGCAGGCAAACAGAGCTCTCTTGAGGCTGCTGAGTGTGCACTGTGGTCACTGACCTGTCACTGCTGATTTACCTCTGGATCTCCCTCCTGATCCCGGAGCAGCAGGAAATGCATCTTCCATGGGATGCTGTCAGCCTCTGAGCTGTTTGTGTCTTCCCACTTTAATAACAGCATGGCTTCTCATTCATCTAAAAAAATACTGCATTCTGATTTGTGGCTTTCAAATACCTGATGTAAATTTATAAAAGCCTTTCAGGAATGACTGGGTTTGTTAAAAATTGTGGTACGTGGCAATCAGATCCACAAGTCACGGCTTAACCAAACAATCTATTTAAGATTTAACCACAGGGAATATTTCTTCAGAAGTTGAAGTATTTTTAGAGGGAAAGATATGTAATTTACTTGACAAATTTTCACTTAAGACTGAAGACAAAAATGCCTTCAACTTTGTTTATTTTTTTACAGAAATCTCATTCAGACAATTTTAAACACCTTTTTGGTTAAAAACTGAACTATGATAACACTTGTTTTTATGAGTAACTGATAATGTACCGTAAGTTTAGGCACTTACTTTTCCCTTAACCATTGGGTTACTGTAGAACTAAACATAACAAAGATTTGTACTTCTTTTTTTTTTTTGGTTCATTTCAGAATATAAATAGGAAATTAAATGAAAATCAGTTTGGAGAAACTCATTGAGGAGAACCAATAGATATTTCCTTGCAAGCTGGGATTTCTTTCTCCCCATGCTAGGAGAAAAGGAAGATTTCCTATAGCTGGGATGACTTTTTGTACCTTTAGAAATGAGAGATTTACAAATGAGAGATGCCACACTGGAGGAATTGCCAGTGGGGAACAAGAGAGAATCTGGGGATCTCCTTTCCACTCAAAATGTTAGACTAGCTCACCCACACTGGAAAATAGCATTATGGAAAATTTTCTCTAAGGAAAATAGGGGAGATTTTAAGTGAGTGTTCTGGCAAAATGAGCCCTTTTCATCAGGCCTGCAATCTGCTTGCAGATGAGATGGAAAAATGAGGGAAGAGTAATGAATTAGTAACAATCAGGTTTTGATTATTAATCCTAACTCAATATCACTTCTTGTTTGCATGTTTTTAAAGTGGATTGGAACAGTAAAAGCAAGTTTCTCATGCATTTTAACTTTCTGAGAAACTAGATAACAGACTTCTTAACTCACTTACTTGAAGAACTTCTTTGGGTTTTGTGTTTTATTTGTTTTGACAGTTTTATTGCTTGTTTTCTACTGAAGAGAAAGCAGCCGATGCCACACTAAAAGGAAAATATTACAAGTGACAACAGCCCCTGGAAGCTACAGCCATGAATTTGATGACAAAGCTTCCTAAGGCAAGGAAAAAATTAATTTGATTCCAAAATAGTGTCACAGAAATTTCTTTTAGATTAACTTTTATCTGTTGAAAGAATTAATGGATGTTATCATGCATTTACCATTTTTAAGGCATCTGTGGCTCTTATGGAATGGAAAACATATTTTTAATAAAGTCAAATAAAAATCTTTGATTATCAGGAGAAGTGTGTGTTCGCTTCAGTGAGAATTTCAAATATGTTAAATTCCTGCTTCTGAATTCATGTAGGAATCAATTCTTTGAAGTCAGAAGGTAAAGCAAAGAACATTGTAAACCTACACTGTGATGGAATTAGTAATTTCTAATTGAATAAAAGAAATTAGTAACCACATACCTTTTGTAGATTGTATGCAAAACACCTCTATCAAAAACCTGGCTCTTACATTTCTCAGGAGGAGAAAGAGCAGTATCTGTGGCAGCTGAATCTTGCTTCTTTTGGATGCTGAAATAGCAATTAAAGTTAGCACATAAATAGAAATGTACAGAGTTACATTTATTATATGGAGTTAGTTTGTATTCTCCCCAGAAAACCATGCAAATAACTAAATAAATAAAAGTAATAAATAAATAACTAAATAAATAAAATTATCAAATAATAAAAGTATAACCAGATGAAGGAAAATACCAAGAGTACATATTATCACAATCTGGCTTTAACCCACAGATTGAAGACTAAAATCTGCTGTAGAATTTAGAGGGAATAAATCAGAATCTCAGGGTTATACTGTGTCTGTTGGTCAATTTGCTATCAAAAATTTATATATATTTTTGACAGCTGCCCACAACCAGAAAGAAGTTAATAGGTAAGGAGAAATAAATCACAGTAGAAAAGAAGATTTAAAAACCAGTTTAGATTGGCTTTTGGAATTTCTAGGTTGTTGTATTTTCACATGTAAGGTTCCTGGAAAGGGAGGAAAAGGAAATATGGCTCTTGCTCCCAAATATCCTTAGAAAGTACCCCCATTTTAAGAGGGAAGGTATTCACTGGTGTTTGGGCCCACCCTAACCACTCAGTGGAGCTTCTCTTTCCTAAAGCATCACCCACACCATTGCAAAGCCTAAATCATTCCTGCACAACAGTAACAAAAAGAGATCCACATAGAAAATAAAATACTTCCTTTGCTGTTCAAAAACTTGAGGCTGCATAAAATCCCTTTCACTTATTTTATTCTAATTTTTTTCCCCAAAATCTTGGGGACCTCTGACAGCACAGAGCTCCAGTGGAATCCAAAGAAAGCCAGGATTATTGGTATTGCTCCTCCATCACCTCTCAAAAGAGGATCATCATTTCATCCCTTGCAGAAGTGGAAAGGATAATCAGGTTTTAGAATTCAAGCATTATTGGGATATTAGGTAGATTTAAGTTAGCATAAGGGGGATTGCAATAGCATAAGCTATAGAGGTTGAGAAACCAAGGAGATGGAAAACTGTAAGCCTCCAGCTGCAGCAAGGAGCAGTAAACCCAGAAAAATGCTGACATCTGTAATGCATCAGAATGTAAATTACTTCATTGTAACAGAAATGATAATTGAGAGCTCTCACTGATCATTTTGGATGTCTGAAAATTTCTGATTTTTTTCTTTTTTGATTTTTAATTTTGGAGCTGTGTGGAACTTTTAGCTACAGTAAAGGTTGGTCTATTTCCTTACCTGTTTCTATTTGTTGCTACTGCTTTGCCTGTATTTCCTGGTATTCTTTTGGTTTTGTATGCAATCAGAGGCATTATAATGTGCCTCATAAAAATTACATTTCTGCCTATGTGCATGACTTTATGTTAATGACTACATGAAATGCTTTCCTGTACCGCAGTTACTCAAGAGAACAAATATGCTGTAATATTAAATTTAAAGTTTTAAGGCAATCTAATACACCAACTCCCATTTTTCTCACAATATCCAAAATACTGTAAAGGACAAGTGAAAAGGCACTCAGAGTATACACACTACAACTAAAAGGTTTGGTTACCAGTGGAATATCTTTTGGTCATCTTATTAAATCAATAATGTTTCCTATCTGAACACCAAGCAGTTTATTTTCCCCTAAAGTAAAACCTCATGGTGGAACTCAGATTAAAAATGGCCTAAGAAAGGACTTAATCTGATTAGAAGCTGACAGCTCCATCCCATATCAATTTACAGGAGTCAGAAGTGGTTAGTTATATCAGTTTTCCTTGGTTATTACGTTCAATCTTGAATAAATGAGGGGGAAAGCCTGTCTGTGCTCCTCACATGCAGTCATTTAATTCACTGTTCTTTGCTGGCAAATCTCATTCATAGTGCTCCTTTGAAATATGATTGGTGATGCCAATTACCACAGGCATATTGGCTGAACAGAATATATTTCATTTTATTAGAGGAAAAGACATCAATGGAATCTGCTGTAATTTTTGTGTCCCTTGCTATTTAATTCCTACACTGTTTATTTTTTATTTCAGAGGGTGAGCATGCATCCTCTGCTCCCACTCAGTTTCTCATTATTTCTCCATTAAGTCAAATTACAATATAATTCAAGAATATCCAAATTGATGAAAGATGGTATTGCTTTAGCTTTTAAAAGCTAAAGAGCCATAGAATAAGCAGCTTCCCTCATCTATAATCTCAGTCCTACCATGCTCAATTCAGTTGAAGACAACATAAATGTAGGAGTTCAGAAACCAACAACCAAATGGATAAATTGCCTACAGTAATGATATTTTATCATGCAAATGTCAATAATCTCAGATAGAAGCTTTAAAAGATAACAGAAAATTCAAATTAAGAACAGAAAATTCAAATTAAAACCAGAGAGCTCATTGACATAAGACAAATTATCATTTAAAACTGAGTTTGTTAGAAGAGGAGAGTTTTATATGAAAGTCTTACTCATATTTTAAATTTAGCTGAAGTCTTGGCTTCAGAATTTGGATTTTACCCTCAGTATACAGCTACAACCATTCCTCCTCAATAACAGGCATGGGGCATCTGGCAAGGGTTGGCAACCCGTTTGTGTGGAGTACTTCTGATTAATTAACTTTCAATTAATTACCAGGGACCTGAGCTGGTCCCAGGGCTTGGGAAGTTCATCCTGGTGAGCTGAGCAGGGTCCTGCACCCTGGGATGAAAGGGGCACTTCTGCAGCAGATAAAATAAAGAAATTACCAAGTTCATCATTGTGGGTTCTTCCACAGCAGTTTAAAATAGAGCCTTAACTAAAAATCTCTAAGTGTAAGTTATAAAATTTAATAATATCATAAATTAAAACACGATAAATTAAATAAAATACTATAAATTAATAAAACTACATAATTATACTGATAATGATACTATTATACTAGAAAACTAATATATATTATATTGTGTAACTATTATTATACTATACTATTAGTACAATAATACTATTTTAAAAATAGTAATATAACAATATATGTATTTTCTCACTTATACATATAACATAAAACAATTCTACTGTACTGCCATTATTCTAAAATTAATAATACTATAAATTAAAATATTATAAATTAAATACTATAAATTAGTAAAATGAGATAATTATACTACTAATAATACTATTATACTATAATACTACTATAGATTATATAATATAATGGTATTATACTACATTATTAGTATAATAATACTATGAGTATAATAATATTAGCATAATATATATAATATATTATAATATAAATACTATATTAGTATATTAGTATAATATAAAATATATTTCTCACTTAAAATATATATAACATAATACATAATATAATTCTACTATAAAACTATTATAGTAAATTTAATAATAGTATAAATAAAAATAGTACAAATTAAATAAAATGCTTGAAATAAATATCAATTAAAAAGAATACTATAAATAAATACTATAAATTTTAAAAATACTATAAATTAAATATATAAATACTATAAATTAAATAAATAAATAGAAGTCCTGGTGTTTAGTGGTAGAACAGAGCAGAGCAGTGATTTCAAGAGCCGTTATTTGTGACTCCTGACCACTTGAGTGATCCCATGCCCCAGGAATCAGATCTGTGCATTAAGTGCACTAATAACTCATCCAAAATTAAACCTGGTGCCTCATTCTGATGCTCACACAAATTATTGTGCTGCACTTTTGGTACATTTTGTAAAGCTCACAAATGCCGCGAAGAGGGAGGGAGGTTTTCCTTCAAAATTCTCAAAAAAAAAAAAACCCAACCCCAAACCAAGTAGATTAAGTTTAGCAATAAGGCCATGTGAAAGATAGAGGCTGTCAAAATTCCAGAAAAGATAAATTTGTGAACTCCCTTGATTTACAACGGAGGCCCGGAGCTACAAATATCTGTTCCACTTCACTGGGCACAGCACAATCTGCTGGTGCAGATTTACCTACATATATTTATTTATCTGTGTTGTACAGATCTGTCCTGCAGCCTCAGCCTGCCCAGGCACACTCCCTTTCCACCACAGCCTGTGGGGAGCTCACCAGCACTTCAGAACTGCAGCTGCATCTCACCTGCCAGGTGGAAGAAGAATTCAACTGGTTTTATTTTTTTATTTTATTTACTTGTAGCAAGCAACTTCAATTTATCACAGCCTTATTTTATGCGTCATGTGGATGAACCCAACCAATAATATAAAAAAAAAATCAGAATTTTTTAAAATTTTCTGACACCTTAAAATATGATCTTGGTACTCAAGAGTCTCCTTTAACTTTTAATACAGAAAATATGTTAAAAATGTTGTTTTACAACAATGAGAACAAATATGAATATACTATTACAGTTTGACTGAAAACTCCCTGAAACAGGATGGAAAGGTACAAGCCCTGGTATACAATATTTTTATATTGAATATATTTATATATAAATATATTTCTTATATATAAATATATATTTATGTATAAAATATGTATTTATCTATTATAAATTAATGAATAAATATATTTCTTATATATCTATATAAATTATATACAAATGTATAAAATATAATGAGAAAATATATAATTTCATATATTATATATACTCATATTTAGTATATTTAAATATATAAATGTTATATTTACATATATTTCTATGACATACTAATATATATATTTCTATAATGTATTTATACTATATATATTTATATAAATATATTTATATTTTATATAAAGACATTATTATCCTTTGTACAATCAGATGTCCTAAGGATGGAAAATTGTCCTAAAAATCATATCTTTGCAAATAGAAAAATTATAGCTATTGGGAGAAATCTTGGTGGAGATATCTTAATGAAAGGATAAGGGAGAACAGAAAGTAAAACAGACCAAGAAAGCAGCAGTGTAGTATTAGACACAGGGATGCAAATAGAGCAACCCTGGAAAAAGTACATTGGCAAGGGAGTTTTGGAATATTCTTTAACCAAACTGGACTTCCTAATCTATTGTGCCCTAAAGTCTGTGTAGTGCACTGTAGTGTGGATTCCAGGGAACAGGACTGCAACTCTAGGAAAAAAAAAAAAAACAGATTTATTGCAAAGTAAGTCTACATACGCCCTGAGGCATCACCGGGAACTCCCAGAACTTGGGGTTTGTAACCCAAAGCTTAGAATTAAACCCAGGATTTGACCTGAGGCCTTGGAAAAGGCTCCCAAACTCAGGTGCTGGAAGCCAGAATGTGAATTTATAGTTTAAAGCAAAGACACATTGAGCTAAGTAAAGTTCAGAGTTTCAGATATAAAAAAAAATAAAAGTAGTTACAGAGGTAAATAAGGAGTTTAGAATGCAGCACTGTAGGTTTCTGTGCCATAACATGATTGACTAAGAAAGTTTACACTGTAACATGGGCCCATAAGATGAAATATTTAAGGATTGGGTCAAAACCATAAATATCCTTGTTGGCAGTGTTTTATTGGTCAATAACTCCTTAAAAGATCTTGCAACTGAGGGTCTTGTGGCCTTCTGAGCCATGCAGTGAAGGTGTGAGCTGAACTCACCCTTCCTGCCTATTAGAAAAATAAATCTCACCATCAAAAACAACTCAGAGATCCCATCTCTAATTCCTTCAAATCCTCACACTCAGCAATAACAAAAACACCCCTACTCAAACACTATTTCCACCAAAAATCCAAAACACAGCCCTATACAAAGGGAAAAAGAATTCTACTTCAGTCCCCAACAACATACTGTGCTAAGAGATTTTGTTTTTTCCAATGTTTTAGTAATGACATATTTTTTCTTTTTGAGTCAGTGATAGGTTGTACACGTCAAAGACATATCAGATGAACCCAAGAAGAGTAGACACCAATCAGATGAATCAGAGAAAATAATTTTTGACCATTTCTTCATTAATTTTATGATAAACACATGTACAATAAAATAGCTTTTTAAAAATATACACATGAATATATTTTATAGACCCTATATAGAGTAGCTCTTTATAAAAAATACAGTTTGAAACTCTAGTTAAATTCTAAACAGCTTGATTGTGCTTCAGGGATCTGTGCAAATAATCTAATAAAGAAATCAATCCTAATAAAAAAATCAATGCTTGGATCTCCATGTCTTTTGCAGTGAGTTTTTGCCTCTCAGTCATACAATGCACATCTTTTGAAAGTCAGATCTCTTTTTTAGCACCTCTACCTCTGCAATTATTTTTCCTGAGGCATCAGTTCCCTTCTTGGGTTTATAAGCATTCAGATAAGCACAATTTTTTTGCAGATGGTTGATCATACCAACAAATATCTGTTTGGATGATGGCAGATATTTAAATAACAATGAAAAATTCCTTTTGAGTTGTAACAATGAGCAATATGTCAGTGCAGCAAAATATTCAGGTAATGGTATTACTACAAATTTCTCTCAGCATTTTAGGTTAGGTAAATAAAACAAGAAAACAACCAATTCCTTTGAAATACTTCAGTGAGTCCTTAAAAATATCAAGGTACTTGATTTTTTAAAAAAAATGATTATTTTTTTTTAAAATCAAGGTACTTGGGCTTAGCCAACAGTGTCTTCCTGAGTGCAGTTTGGTTCTTGAGTTGATTATGGCCAACCGATGGCCCAGATATTACTTAAATTGTAATTAAGATAGTTCAGTTTTCATTTCTATTTCATGGCTGTATCTTTACACACCTTATACTGAAGAAAACAGCTATTTCTGCCCTAATGCTCAATTTTCAAATTGCAGTTTTTCCCTGTCCATTCCATGTTCAGAATAGAAATGTGTTTTGCCCAAAGATTATATTGTACAACATATGCTTGGTTAATCTCTCCAGTCTGATTCTGATTTTTTTTTTTTTTTTTACTTGTTATCTTCTGTTGGGCCTTATTTCATGATGCCAACACCCTCAAAAAACTGCATAACACATCAGCAAGATACACAGTATTTAGGTTATTTGCACCAGTTGCTGTTTTGTGTTTTACAGTCCATGCAATTTCAATACAGCTTGGAGGAAAATGTTTCCAAGGGCAAAATTAAAAGATCCTCTCCAGTTCTACAGCACATATCCTAAAATCTGACCACCTATCCTCTGCATGACCAGGTGCTGAAATATTGACTGCTCATCCATAGGAATGAAAAGGAGCTTTTAAATTCTGAAAGCAAACAGTGTTTTCACTCCTTGTGCTTTTCACTCCTGGCTGTGTTGAGAGTCCCCCTCAGGAGTTATTAGCACTGAATCGAGTTTTACTGTCCTTTATGTAAATATTCATGCACATATCCACATGACTATTGTTTTAGTCTCTGCAAAGATCATAGTTCTTGTCTTCTAATCAGTCAAAGTACATTTACACATAAAGCACGTGTATATTCAAGCGTCTTGTTAAGGCCTTCATAGAGTGTAATTAATCTGATCAGGATCTCACTGGGGTCTTAAAAATTGATAAAGCTCTTGAAAATGAATGAAAAATACTGTGTTGATCTAGGATATAAAGTGTGTTGAAATACCCCTGCATACTCTACATTTGCATTGAATTTGAATAATTCCTGAGTTCTTTAGTCCATCTGCTGTGGGATTTCACTACCACTGGAGAGGCCTCCTTGTCTCAGCCAGTGTAGCTGCTATAAAGGCTAATATTCACCTCTCTAAGATAAAAATAATGTACCTCAGGTTATTGAGCCAGAAATACTGAAAAAAGTGAGGCAAAATTAAAATAAGTATTCAGGAACACAGAGCTCTAGCAAATGCCTACGTATTGTTCTCTTCAGAACAAGTCAAAGGAACAAATAATCTGTTAATCTGATTTGTATTTGAATTAGTCTAAGGCTTCATATGTACAAATAATTCATTAGATGTTAAAGCAAAAACAGTCTGTGTCATTTTCTTTCCATATTGTGTTTAACTTGTGTTTAACAAGCCTTTTCCCACTATTGAAAGACATATTTTGGCATAAGGGATTGCTTGAAAATAACCGAAATTTACTTCATGTTGAGCAATAAACACTGCTACATTTAACTCTATTTCTTAAACTGATGGTGTTTTCCACACTGAGGTTTATCTACTACACTTTAATATAATATTAAGTTGTTTCCACTTGCCTTAAGTGATGTTTATGGATTTGTAAAAACTACAGTGGATCCTACTCTTTTGTTTTTAGGAAACCTGAACATTCCACCCCTTCTGTGAAACTGCATCTAATAGTTTTTGTTCTCAAAACAGTACTATTTTTCCAATGCCCCATAAGAGATCGCTTTTGCCAAAAAATCTGTACAGACAAAAGGCTTTTCTAGATCAAAAGGTATAAGTGCTAAATTGTGTGAACAAGTCTGAAATGGCAAAAATACTTACAGCTCTTAAAACCTTCCAAGAAAACCTCCAAATTATACTTAAAACAGTGCCTTGCAGGATGCTTTATGGCATCAACTTGTGGCTTTCTCCTTCTGAGATTTTTGGCATCTAGGTCAGTAAAAAAATCTATTATTTTCTAAATAAGTATCATCACCTTTTTACCCCACATTTGTCAAAAATACTTATTTAGAAAATAATACATAATAATACATTATATATGAACTATAGATGTACATACAGTGCATCTATATTTCATATAATCGTCCCATTAATAGATCCCTTATGGATTTGTAGTAATCAATATAATCAGAGCTGTTATGGAAAATCCCTCTGAAAAATGAGAAGAGTGAAAAATAACTGAGTGCCCTGAAGAAGTTCCAGATATCAAGTGGATTAATAAAAATATTTCCAAGTGAAAAAAATTTCTATGTATTTCAAATGCTTTTTTGTCATTTACTTTTCCAGTATTGCACAGTTCCATCAGGCACTGAGGATGGTTTTATCCCACCTTACTAACATGCACCCACTGCTCAAAACTCTTACCCTTAAAAATGAAAACAAGACAAAGATTCTAACATGCAAGCAGAAAGAAATTATTCAAGTGTAATTTACAACAAGTGTAATTTAAGCAACCAACACTGTTTCATTCAGTTGTTCCGGTACTCAATATGAATACATCAAAAATTATTTAAAGGTTGAGATAAAACAGTTATGTCACAGATGGGGAAGATGGCCAGGAAGGTAAACCTAATAAATATTATTTATTAGAAAAAATAATGACCACACCCACCATTAATATCACAGGAGTAGTATGTCACATTCCTGAATGGCCCATGATGAAAAAACAGTGAGGTTAGTAAAAGGCCAGTCTCTCCGTGGATTATCTAAAACAGAAATCTTTGTACTTAAACTGAGTTGCAGATGAGTTATTGCAAAATCGGAACCAATCTTCCTTGAAGAAAAGGGAGGTCCACACTGATATCTTATAGGGTTAAAGGAGAATATTTAGGCAGCTCAACCTGGAAAATAAAACTCAAAAGCTCAGGCTCCAGATGGCAGTGCACAGGAGCCCCTTGGCAAAATCAAACCAAACCGAGTACCCAGGTGTGCCAGCTTGGGTCTGGGAAGCATCCTGTGTATTGCAGAATTTAAGGAGCAAGCCTGACACATCAGACCACAGGCCCCTGAAAACCAACCTCAGCCCTTTTCCCGGGCAAACTAAACTCACCAGCACCGGGTTCTAATGGTAAATTGCAGGAGACAATTGGCACTGTCAAACTAGCCCAAGTTGCCACGGGTGCCAGCTTGGGTCTGGGAGGCACCCAGCGTATTGCGGAATTTCAGGAGCCAGCCGGCCACTCCCGGCCAAAGGCCCCTGAAAAGCAATGCTGGCCCTTTTCCTGTCAAACAT
Source organism: Zonotrichia leucophrys gambelii (assembly GCF_028769735.1). Taxonomy (NCBI): domain Eukaryota; kingdom Metazoa; phylum Chordata; class Aves; order Passeriformes; family Passerellidae; genus Zonotrichia; species Zonotrichia leucophrys. The sequence continues at coordinate 52,304,118 of NC_088175.1, forward strand.
AACTCACCTGCCCCAGTTACTGATGGCAGATTGCAGAAGCTACGTAGCACTGTCAAACCAGCCCAAGTTGCCACTGATGCCAGCTTGTGCCTGGGAAGAATCTGGCGTATCATGGAATTTTAGGAGCCAGCTGGCCATCCCGGCCCACAGGCCCCCAAGCAGCAATGCCAGCCCTTTTCCCGGGTGAATCAAACGCAGCAGCCCCGGTTCCTGATGGCAGACGGAAAGAGACAATTGGCACTGTCACACCAGCCCAAGTTGCCACTGGTGCCAGCTTGTGCCTGGGAAGAATCTGGCGTATCATGGAATTTCAGGATCCGGCCGGCCACTCCAGGCCACAGGACCCCAAAGACCAACCTCGACCCTTTTTCCTGGGAAACAAAACTCACCATCCCTGGTTCCTGATGGCAGATTGCAGGAGACACTTGGCACTGTCACACCAGCCCAAGTTGCCACTGGTGCCACCTTGGATCTTGGAACCATCCTGCATAATGCTGAATTTCAGGAGCCCGCCGGCTACTCCCAGCCTCTCATTGGCCACTCCGAACACATAACCCATTTCCCTGGAAACAAAACTCACCCCCCTGGGTTTTATGCAGAGCAGGAGCCACTTGCACTCTCAAACAGCTCACCAGCACGGTCCAGCTTGGTCTGGAACCATTCTGCGTATGCGAATTCAGAAGCATGCACTCGCCACAGGCCCCAATGATTGCAAAACCTTCCCTGGAAACCAAACTAGCATCTCGTTCCATATGGCAGATTGCAGGAGCCACTTGGCACTGTCTAACCAGCCCAAGTTGCAAGGGTGCCAGCTTGGATCTGAGAACCATCCTGCGTAATGTGGAATTTCAGGAGCCAGCCAGCCACTCCCGGCCACAGGCCCCCAAACACAAACCTCGACCCTTTTCCCTGGCAAACAAAACACACTAGCTGCAGTCCTTGATGGCAGATTGCAGGAGCCACTTAGCACTGTCAAACCAGCCCGAGTTGCAAGGGATGCCAGCTTGGGTCTGGGAACCATCCTGCGTATTGCAGAATTTCAGGAGCCAGCCGGCCACTATGGCCACAGGCTCCAATAAATATCCTCAGCTCTTTCACCTGGCAAAGAAGACTCCCTGTCTCCGGTTCTTCATGACAGATTGCAGGAGCCTCTTGGCACTGTCAAACTAGCCCGACTTGGAACTGGTGCCTACTTGGGTCTGGGAAGCATCCTGCACAATGCGGAATTTCAGGAGCCAGCCAGCCACTCCCAGCCACAGGCGCTCAAACACAAACATCAACCCATTTCCCTGGAAAACAAAACTCACCACCCTGGGTATCTATGGCAGATTGCAGGAGTCACGTTCCACTGTCAAACCAGCCAGACTTGGCACTGGTGCCACCTAGGGTCTGGGAACCATCCTGCGTACCGTGGAATTTCAGGAGCCAGCCGGCCACTCCCTGCAGCAGACCCCGATCACAAGCATTGGCCCTTTTCCCTAGCAAACAAAACTCACGTACCCCAGCTCTTGATGGCAGATTGCAGGAGCCACTTGGCACTCAAACCAGCTCGACTGGGCACTGGTGCCACCTTGGGCCTAGGAACCATCCTGCATATTGTGAAATTTCAGGAGCCAACTGGCCACTCCCAGCCACAGGCCACCAAATTGGATTGCCAACTCTTTTCCCTGGGAAACAAAACTCACCTGCCCCACTTCTAGATGGCAGATTGCAGGAGCCACTTGGCACTGTCAAACCAGCCCCACTTGGCACCGGTGGCGACTCGGGTCTGGGAACCATCCCACATACTGCAGAATTTCAGGAGCCAGTCGGCCACTCCCAGCCACAGGCACCCGAACACAAACCTCGGCCCTTTTCGCTCGCACAAAAACTCACCTGTGCCCGTTCTGGATGACAGATTGCAGGAGCCTCTTGGCACTATCAAACCAGCTCGAGTTGCCAGTGGTGCCACTTCGGGTCATGGAAGCATCCTGCACAATGAGGAATTTCAGGAGCCAGCTGGTCACTCCCAGCTGGGAAGCATCCTGTGTATTGTGGAATTTCAGGAGGCAGCCAGCCACTCCGGCCCAAAGGCCCCTGAGCAGAAACGCTGGCCCTTTTGCTTTGCAATCAAAACTCAGCAGCCCCGGTTCTTGATGGCAGATTGCAGGAGACACTTGGCATTGCCAAACCAGCCCGACTTGGCATTGGTGCCCGCTTGGGTCTGGGCATCCTCCCGCGTATTGCGGAATTTCAGAAGCCAGCTGGCCACTCAGGCCCACAGGCTTCCGAACTTTAACCTCAGCTCTTTTCCCTTGGAAACAAAACTCACCAGCCCCGACTCTTGATTGCAGGAGTCACTTTGCACTGTGAAACCAGCCTGAGTTGCCACTGGTGCCAACTTGGTTCTGGGAACCATCCTGCGTATTGTGGATTTTATGGAAGCAGCTGGCCTGTCCCGGCCACCGGCCTCCAAATACCAACCTCGGCCCATTTCCCTGGGAAACAAAAGTCACCTTGCCAGGTTCCTGATTGCAATTTGCAGGATCCACTCCTCATTAGGCAATTCCGAATTTCACTGGTAAATCGAATTGTTCTCTCAATAATCTTGTTCAGCTCTATATAAGCTATCAGTATTTTTTTAAATTTTTTTCTAACTCTCCCAGGTCTTTTATAAAATGCTTTAGGAGTTGCAGATGTAAAGTAGTTTTGGAGTGTGCACCATGTTTGTGATTTCAAGGTTTTGTGTATGAAGTGGGCAGATGAGCCCACACCACAGCCACGGCACTGCAAAGCCAAACCTTTATTTGGTCTTTTTTTTTTTTTTTTTTTTTTTTACCATTTTATGCTCAAAAGTTATTCCTCAAAATCAGGATCAGCATTATCTTCCTTCACAGACCTTAGCCAGAAGCAAAATTTTCCTTTTCCAAGAGGGTTCACTATTGGGACAATGTGCCAACAGTGAGTGATCACAGCGTGGGCATGGCCTGCCTGGTTGGTGACAGCAATGTGTCACCACTTAGAGCCTGCTGCAAGCTGGCAGTGACTGAGGGAGTCATTCTCTGACAGCTGACAGTTGTACAAACCAAGTTCATGCCTTGCTCAGCCCCTGACAAGTGCCTGGAATTCCAGAAGCCACTGTGGTGGTTATCACCGACTGAAATGCTTCTGTGGGTCATCTTGCACTGAAACTCGAGAATGAGTGAATTATAAGGGCTTAGATGTCCCTTTGCTGCTACAGCTGTAATTGCCCTGCTCTCTGCAGCTGAAGGCACCCCAAATGGATTGACAAAGACTCGTGGAATTCCAGCTTTAGCTCTGTTAGACTCGTGGGAGTGTCTCTCCCTTTATGATTCTCTTTCTTGAGTTTTTTCAATGTGAACTCACTGGCCAAAGCACTTTGTGAGGTTTTTGCTGAAACTCATTTAAAGTAAACTCAGATCCATAAAAATGGATTTTTGTATCCAGTATAGTGAAAACCTCATTTTCTTCCTAAATTTTTATAATTTTTGGGTTAATTATAGGAAAGAAAAAATTACTGTAATTCTTTGTATAGAAAAAACTTTATGGTAGGAAGAAAAAGAAAAGTAAAGATCAGGACTAAAACATAAGACTGCCTTTTGATATATGCCTTCAGTAATGTTTTCTGAAACAACTGAGGTGCCTCAAGAATGGATTTTGTTTAGGTCATGAATCTTAGTTTTTCAGATGAAGATGATCTTTGACGAATCAGAAATTACTTTCAGAAGGACTAGGAAACCCCAGAAATTATTAAACCTGCCCAGGAAACTGCTGAGGAAGGGGGAGGATCTTTAACAAAGGAAAAAAGTTACCTTTTCTTTTGAACTCTGTGCATTTTGAAGCCATTTTGGTCTTCATATGTCTGAAGGGCTTAAAGAACATAACCTGTGGCAATTCCCAGCTGATCTTATTTTGTTTTAGCAGCACATTTGATATTCTAGTATCAAATGTTCTGCTAAAAATATCAATGCCAGGTTAGCATTGCTTTAAAACCTTGATTTTAACAACAGGGAGGTTAGAAAACTCAGATTTACTCATCTAGCACTTTCAGTGACAGCAGTCACTTATCTATAGTACAAAGATGGCAGCTTTTAAATCTAAAAATGTTTTAGCCACTAGAATTCTGAGTTAATTCATGGCTAAAACTGTATGACACAGAATGATATGTCAAATGCAAAACAAACAATATTTACATTTCAATATGTTTATAAAAGTTTAAAACCAGCACAGAAGCAGATTAAAAGGTGTAATTTCTCTGTACTTTGACAGTAGTTTGTACTGAATCATAGTAATTTTAAAATTCATACACTGATAATGTCATACAAGAAGATTTTAGACACAATAGAGGAATTAGGAATTAATTTCCTAAGTCTGCTTTTTTTTCCCTATAATGCTTATCAAAAAGAAAAATAAAAAAATATTTAACTACACAAATTGGTAGATTCAGACAGGTAACCACCATAATCATCCAAATTTGCATTACAGAGAATTAAAAATTTTGCATCTTTTCTTTAGCACACAAACTGCAAGATTTTCTCAATTCTGGAATTTTTATTTTTAAACCATAACTTAGGTATGTGTTTTAGGAGAAAGTCCCAGGTAAGTCTAGGATAACGCCCAATAATCTAAGCCTAGATAATCTTAAACTTTCCTTCCTTATGCTGTAGCAAGATTTATAAAGAGCAGAGGGTCTTTCAAGTAGCCAAGTCTCACACTGTTAATGCCAACAATCTGACTTTAATCTGAAGTTGTGAACAACACCAGCACAGGGATTTGTATCTAATTTATTTTAGAATTACCTAGAATTCAAAATTGAACACTGCACAATATTAAGCAGAACTCTCCAAAGTTCTTTTGGGCAAGGGAAAAAATCTGCAAAAATGCAAAAAACATCTTCTCTGCTACCAAATGGGTGAAATAATCCAGTGCTTAGGTACTTTTGTTATCTGCAGTATCAGTCTGCCCTCCACACACAGAATAACACTCCCTGCACACAAAAATTACATGTGGAATTTGAAAATTGCAGTGTTGTTTTTGTTTGAAGTGAGTAGTCCCCAACAGGGTTTGCATTCATATTCTATAGCACATCAATGCCAGGCAAACTTTTCAACATTGCAAAATTAAAGAGAGATATTTCTCCCTGGTTTTTAAAGTGTTTATTTTCCTCTTGGTGGTTTTTGGTTCTTTTTGGTTTGGTTTTTTTTTTTTTTTTTTGTTTTTTTGGGGTTTTTTGGTTTTTTTTTTTTTTGGGGGGGGGTAGGGGGTTTGGCTTTCTCTTTCCAGATTTCCCTCTCTTTAGATATTATTTTTGATTCACCAAATCACAGTCCTGTACAACATCACAGCTTTGCAAAAGATCTGTTTGCTTAACTTCTTCCCCATCTATTAATTCTCCAGGCAGCATGGCACTCATTAAAGTCAGTGTATACATTCTTAGCCCATCGATTCAGTTTTGCTGGGAAAAGCATAAAAAAAGAAGTGACATTGGCAGTTTTTGAAGCAAGGCTGATATGGCAGGAATCCCTGCTGTTACTAGTTATACCTACAGAGTGATAACTACCTCACAATCATCCTTTTATTATCACCTCTTATTGAACTTCATCATTTTTACCAGCGAGGTAAATGTTGATTTTCGGAGCTTCAACACGGCAGCAGCAGCCTAGGGATGGGCAAAGTAGGAGTGAACATTGCTTAGGAACTGGAAGAAAAAATGAGGAAAAAAAAATTATCAATTGAGTAGGCGTGGATCTAATCACTGTGAAGCAGAAATAGCTTGGAGGGTTAAAATATAACTTCTGGTGGAGATTTTCAAAGGTACAGGAGGAACTGAGGTGTGCAGCACTCACTGCACTTCAACAGAAATAGCAAGGTACTTGTTTTGGTGCATAAAAAAAGGGATTGAAGATGGAAGGCACTGAAAACCAGGTGTTACACAGTTCACTGAAGAGTACCTGACTCCTCAGGTCCTTGGTTTAACACAGGGCAGGTGCTGTGCATCCCCTATTTCTGTGGCAGACTTTCATGGCTAAAGCAGTCTCTGAAGAAGTCACAGGGCCTGATTACTGCTGTCCCACTCTCAGGAGCAAAGTACAAAATAGAGCAGGGCTGGTCAGAAATCTCCTCACTCCATGAAATGGGTTATTATACATTTAAAACGAATGAGGACAAAGAGACAAAACCCCAAAAGAACAATTATTCTCTATTATTCTTCAGTTATGTTTTTAACAAAGACAGAAAAACTTCATTTCTGGTCTTTCCTCTCCATTATTGTCTGTCCACAATAATTAATTCAGTGGTACTGTATGGAACAAGCTGCTGACTTCTGAGCAATCACCTCTGTGGTATCTAAGTCCTGGCATTGACTGCACAATTTCAACTTTAAAACTTTCAATAACTGCAATGATATTTGGGGATGGTTGTCATTAAAAATTAAATATGTAACGTAATGTAAATGTAATTAAATAATCTGAATTTCCTGAACTGTCACCCATCTAACAACTAATGATCTAAAAACATAATTGTGAACTTAACATAAAATTCCCTCATGTTTTTGTATTTGTCACTAATCTTTTAGCTGTCCTCAGGTATTTGTTTCCATTTTATTACTCCATTTCAATGGACCAGCTATGGGGATTCTTGAAGGAGTTTTGAATGAATTAGAGATGAGATCTCTGAGTTGTTTTTGATGATGGAATTTATTTTTCTTCTGCATAGGCAGGAAGGGTGAGTTCAGCTCTCATCTTCACTGCATGGCTCAGAAGGCCACAAGACCCTCAGTTACAAGACCTTTTAAGAAGTTATTGACCAATAAAACACTGCCAACAAGGGTATTTATGGTTTTGACCCAATCCTTCAATATTTTGTCTTATGGACCCATACTACAGAGTGAGCTTTTTTGCCAATCATGTTATGACACACAAACCTACAGTGCTGCATTCTAAACTCCTTGTTTACCTCTGCAACTATTTCAATTTTGTCTATATCTTAAACTCTAAAACTCTAAACTTTCCTTTACTTATCTTAACATGTCTCTGCTTTAAATTACAAATCCACATCCTCACTTCCAGCACCTGAGTTTGGAAGCCTTTCCAAGGTCTCAGATAGAATCCTGTGTTTAATTCCAAGCTTTGCCTTACAAGCCCAAAGTACTGAGAGTTCCCTGCATTTCAGATTCCAACAACTAGAATATAAAATGGATCCATGAACCATTTTATGGAACCCCAGAAGATGCTGAGTTGGAGTCCAGGCATTGCCCAAGTTCTTCCTGAGCTCAGCCTTGCCTGGGGAGCCTTCTTCTTCCAATTATTTCAAAGGCATTAAGAGCAATCAATCTTTACATACTCCCAGTTCTATCAAGTATGCAATAAAAATGATTAACAGTAGCATCATAAAAATTCATCAGAAGCCTGTTCTGAAATGTATATCATCTTGCATTCAATACTGATCAATTAATAATTCCTAAGTAGCCTGATATTTATTTAATACAACTAACCTTTACACCAAATCTGATTTTCAATAGCATTTAATTAACCTGTGCAATGACTGCAGTTGTGTACGTAGATTAAAAATTTGTAAAAGTAATGGCCAGTTAGGCAGCAACCAGTACAATTTGTACATACAGTGACATTAATTATGCTTTCAAATTAGGCACATCATTGCTCTGGATGATGTGGAATTCTGCCCTTAGAAGTGTATTCCCTTCAACTTTTCACAAACATTTCCAAGTATCATCTGTACAAAGGGCAACTCATTCTTAGTCCAAAGAGATCCTATTAAAATACAAAAATAAACAGCCTGTTTATCCAATGTTAATATATTTTCTAATAGAGTTACTTTTTTTCTAATAGAGTTTTTTTTTTTTAAGAAAATAAGATATCAAGGTAAAGGGTTTCCACAGATAGCTTTAAGCACTTATTTGGAAAGAATCTTCTTTTGCCTCCATAACAAAATACTATAGATAGGAAAAACCATCTATATGCAACTTCACACACAAAAAGTGGAGTTAACTGAAACTTTGAGGTTTTCTTTTTTACCTGCAATGTCACTGCAGTCACTTCTTCACCAGCACCACAATTTTAGTTTTCCCTTCACACTTGTGTCCTGAATGTGGCTGTTATCCTTTCACAGCCTGTGACACCAAAGAGGTCAACAGCAAATTTGTGCAGCACAAAGCAACACTAACTCAGCTAAAGAAGATCCCACTTGTTCAGCTGATTTTTTTAGGCAAAAACTCATTCTGGGTTCTGCATTTGTGAATCCTCTGTCCCCAGGTTTTGATCCTCACTGCAGGACAATCTCAGGGGCAGAAATAAATGGTAATGTGGAATTCTCTTTGAGTGCCTTCAGCAACAGGGGATGGCCCCCAAAAAAGTCTCCTTTCTTCTGTCCTTTAGAGGGTAAATTAATGAAGGTAAAAGTCTGTTCTTGGGGTGTAAAATGAGTATTTGCTGGTTTTGATTTCACCCAGAACTGTACAATGATAGGAGTGGTTATTTCCTATTTCAGTGGACAAGGAAATTTCTCAAATACAGCTCTGGAATACCTCTGAATTTTCCCAGTTCATCCTCAAATGAATAACCATTCCTGCTATTTCCCACAGTAAAAAATTCTGTTCATGAGAGAAAAATATAAAAATATCAGTGTGTTAAAGAACTGGAAGGAGATACCTTTTTTTGATGGAATGAGCAAACTTGAAAAGACAGTCCTAAGAAATTTCTTGTTTGAGTTTTCCCCAGGAGGTCACAGGTTTTCAGTGTCTGGGATTTTCACAATTACCACATAGTGGCTACACTTCCAGACTAGGAGAGAAGGAAATATTTGTCATTAACTCTGTTCCCTATATCATTTAGATACATGTGAACCCTGCCCTGCAAAAATATCATATTACTACAGCAAAAAAACCCCACTGCCCCTTGCTATTTTTCCTTGGTATTCCCAGTTGTTATTTTTAAAGGCACAATATTTTATACTGCACTAGAAGAGTCTGCCTCCACCATGGAAATCATCCTTTAAGTGCCATACAGTGACAGAAATTAAAGAAAATACTGGTATACAGAATTACATAGTTCACATTTCAAAATAACTTCAGACCCTCAGGGGGAAAAAAAGTCATTTGAACACCACCTTCATTTTGCCTGGCAGCTTGTTATATGAAATATGGACAGGTAATCACATAGAATTTAGGCCTTTGCAAAGTGCAGCCTGCTGCTTCAGGACTAAAAGAGTAAAATAGAATAAAATAAAGTAAAAATCACCAGGTCAAATTCAGAAGAAAATCCAGTGAGTCTGAAGGGATTTTAAGTTGGAGTGGTTCCTACTCCTGTGCTGTACCAGATCTGAACCATGTTGGAATAGGGTGACCCCAGCCAGCAGTTCACACCCCTCCAGTGGGGTGGGGGAGAGAACAGTAAGGATAAAAGTGAGGAAAACCTCATGAACTGAGATAAAGACGCTACTAAGTGCAAAAAACCCCCAAAAGCACAAAATCAAATGATGCAAAAGCTATCTCTCCCCATGCCCAGCCCGTGTCAGCTGCAGCTGCAGAGGGTGGCATTGTTTCCCAAATTAACATGAGGAAAACTCTTTTTATCAAGTTGGTTTTTTCTATCCTTACACGAATTAAAGCTGCTTCTGCCTGATGTGATCAAGAAAACATTTTCACATTTTTATTAATGCCCTTCATACATTGCAGTATTTCTGTTAACCTTTTCTTTTGCTTCCATTACCTGTAAGAGCAATCTGAACATAGTTATTTTCTCAAAAAGAGGTCACCAGAATAATTGTGAGTATAAGGGCTGGACTTGATGATCTTTTCCAACAGAAATGATTTCATGACCCTATAACACAGTGGAAGCTTGTCTGGTTAAACACACAAAAATTGCAGCAGCAATTCTGCAGTGATACAGTTCATACAACACACACTGTTGTGGCCAGCTCAAAATTAAGTGTTTTTAATAATAACAGCCATAGAGTGTTGTCTCTGGAAAACAAAAGATTTGACATGAAAAAAATATGTTGAATCCTACAGAAGAAAATTATAACAGCATGTCATTATAACAGATTTTTTATTTTGAGAATAAGAATCAAAAGGGGGTTAGGAGAGTAAAAACATTTTAATTAATCAGCAAGTATTAAATAAATGAACTCTGATGAGTTTTCTTTAAATTCTAGTTTTTGCAAAATTGTTTAAAAAGTTGGTTTAACTTAATAATGAAAAATTGGTTTATCAGCTTTGTGTATAACACTGTGTATAACAATGTGTAGAAGAACTTGAAAATATAGTCCAGGGCATATAAATCCTCAATATTATGGATTAGTTTTGATTTACAGGAGATGCAGAGACAATGCTGCTGTTGGAATCAGACACTTTTCTCTGTTCATGAAACCTACTTTAAATTTCTGTTGTTACTGCTGAAAGACAGAGTTTTTCTCTTCATGGCCTCACTGACTGGTTTAATATATCTTCTGTCATGCTGCTGCTGTGGATTTCATCTCTTAAGGGGAAAAAAAAAGGCAGAGAAAAAAGTATTAAACTGCACAGCAATCTATAAAACTATAGGCATTTGGAGCATTGTCAGTGTGTCTCTGATTAAAGGCAAATAGTGCATACATGCTGATGTTTTCTCTCTGTTTTTTGAAGGACATAATGCCTGGCTTCATTTTAATAATACTAATCGGAGCCTCTGTGACAATATCCTATTTTTGTTTGATGATAGTGTGGCCCTAAGATCATTCCTCACGTTGGGAAAGCTTTAAAGCAGAGAGCACTTCCCATATCTATCCAACAGGCCACTATTGAATGACTGTGATTCATTAGTGAGATGGGAAGAAAGTTCCTTGAGATCAGCCCTGAAAGCAATCTGTCATTAGAGCAGCACATTAGCTTTCCTCAAATTCATTTGTGAGACTCTTTGCAGGAAATAGTGCCTAATAAAGTAAGGAAATGACAGGGGAATATTGGAGACCTATTAAAGCATTAAACCTAATTCTTTCCCAAACACAATAAAGGCCAGCCAGACAACCACCTGTAATGTTGCATTAATTTCCTAAGAAATAGGGAAGAGTTTGTGTTCATAACTATAGGGCTTTAACACACAGGCCACTGCAACACTTTGAATTGTCCTTGTCTTGGCACAGAAGTGTGGCTGCTGCAGCCTGGACATTCTGCCACTGCTGTGACCTGTCTGGGTTTGAAAGGACAGGTGTCTGCTAAGGAAAGCAGGAGCCTCCCTTGAAAGGGAAAATGTAAACCCCCTTTCCCTCTGAATTATTGTAATTTTGAAATTAAGGGACTCTGAGCTAAAGACATGGCAGTAGGAATAACAGTTCTTATTAGGGAAAAATAAAAATAAAATAAAAACGCAGCAATATAAAACAACCCTGCCAGAGTCAGAGCAGTCCCTGCCCCATCCCATGGGGGCTCAGCCCTCCTGCAGTGCCAGCTGTGGCTCTGCTGCAGCAGGGATCCTGCACAAGGGGGGAGTTTTCCTCTGCAGCTCCAGGGCTGCTGCAGATGGGCCTGGGCTCCCTCTGGCCATGCAGGGCAGCAGAAAGCTGCTCCTCTGGCAATGCAGGGGGCAAAGGCTGCTGGGGTGTCCCAAAGCTCGGAGTGTATTCAAGTAGGAATGTCCCAAACCTCAGATTGTATCCAGGTAGGAATGTCCCAAACCTCAGATTGGATCCAGGTAGGAATGCTTGGCTCCTCCCCTGGGCGCAGCATCTCCCATGGGATGCTGGGATTGGATCAGCCCTGCAGGGACACTCACTGGCCCATGAACAGAAGATAATTAATAATGAACGGCCCATGAACAGAAGAGATCTCCTGGAGGGAGGATTGGCTGTGGGAGAGATAAAGAAAAACTGCCCAATGGACAGAAGAAATCTGCCCCACCCCTGACAGATGGAAATAAAATACACACCCCCAGCCACATCTTGCAACCAAAGACAGAACCTCAGTCCTAACACCCAGGGCAGAATTCCCTGCTCCCAAAAACAAAGCCTGGGAAGGCAGGGGTTGTGCTGTTCTCTGAACCCAAAGCACCGGGTTGCACTTTTAAAAAGACCTTTGAGATCTGAATAAACAGCTTAATTTCATGCTGATAAAACATTCTGTGAACCTGAAATATTGATAGCTTTATACAAACTTTAGTATTCATAGTTTATGGTTTTACTGAAACTTTCTTAACCTATGTTAGAAGAGTAAGTTTGATGCAATCTTGTGGACAAAGAGATAGAATTTGAAGTTTGAATTTAAAAAGAAAAACAGGAAAACCAAGGAAGAGAAACTGCACGGGAAAATATTTCAAAGAAAGTATAAGGCCAGTGCTCTCTTGTGATTATTACCGGTTCATAATCTCCAACAATTCTTCATTCTTGTCTTTTGGAAATCCATCCTATGATCAATTTCACCAGTGTTTTCTTGCCAGGAGTATTTGTGCATTAAAAAGCAAGAATTCGCTTTGTGTTTTGATTTGGCGTGTGAGTTGCTTGAGAAAATAAAACAGAAAAGATGAAACTGTATTTTGTGCAAAATATGTTCTGCAGTGAACATATTCGGTGTCCTTGATCTAAGAATTTATATATATATATAAAATTTAAAAATTATATACATTTCAAAATATATTTTAAATATATTTTTCCTCCAGTATTAGTATGTTAAAACAAGAGTATTACTTTCTAGGACCCAGAGCCCAGGATACTTTCTGATGTGCTGGAAGCTGGCTGTGGAGCAGTCCCATGTGTGATTTACTGCCCTCCATGTCAGAGACAGGAGAAGCTCACTTTTTATTAATTTGAAATACTAGAGGAACGCTGGCTGTGAGATTGATCTCCCAGCTGCTCTGCTTTATGGACAAGGCAGCAGAAATTGTGGCAACTCCCTTGGGCATCTCCCAGGGGATGCTGGAGGGAGTCACAGTCTCCTGGCTGGCCGCGTGTTTTCTGCACATTCTCAGGGCTTGGCAGCTCTTTCGTTTTTCTCCTCGTGCTCACATGCAAAGGCCAAGTACATGTGCAGCTCTGCGCAGGGAATTTATGGAGTCTTTTTCAGCAAGTAGCTAAATTAGCCTCTTCACCTCTCACAGACCTGTGTACTGCATCTTTTCTAAACAGGTAAAATCTCTTCTATTAACAGTGATCCTCAGGGAGCGCCTTTGCCCTGCTACTCTTTCACATCATATCATCTTCTAGGCTGAAAGGCCACGCTGTAATTAAACCCAGAGAGTGACCTGAGCAGGGGAAGGCTCTGGGATGTTTTTGTATTCAAGTTCTGGATACGTAAAAAAGGCATTTTCACATGGCAGTCTGCTCTTAAAACTAACATTTATCCACAAGTGATACCCACACTGAGTTTCTGAGAACCAATCCTTATGCTGGGTTCCAAGAAGCGTCAATGCATGATTTATAACTTTTTTAGAGTGAGATACTCTATCTAACTCTCCCAACACATAAGAAAATATTGCCATCTCTTGCTCCATGCAGGAAGTGCAGCTGCTTCCTCCAGATCCTCCGCGATTTTCATTGCTCTCTGCATACCTCTGTTGTTACAATTCAATTGTTTTCAGAAAAGCTGGGCTACTTTGGTGCCTCAGGTTTTAGCTTTTGTATTTTCCCATTCTGTGCTGCTTTAGTGTGTGGGTCTGAGCTTCACATTCAGGGATGGTGAGCTCTGTGCACAGAGCAGGGAGACAAAACAATTCCTGCTCCAGCTGGGCACCAAGGACAAATGATCCCAATCTCAGCCCCAGAGCACAAACCCCGTGGGCTGCAGAGAGAAAAACAAGCAGGGTGGGAGTGCCTGGGCTAAAGCTGGAATGGGACAATGAACTGCAAGGTGCAAATGGAGCAGAACTGATCCCAGGGAGAGAGCCCGGGAGCGCTCCTGCATTTTGGGGCCATTTTGGTTCATCTTGGGTGCAGCCCTGGCTGGGCTCTGGTGCTGCCCAAGGTGGATCCATGGAGGAGATGCTTTGAATCAATCCCTGCTTTGTTCTGTAGCTCTGTCCAGCCCCTGCTCTGGGGCAGCCTGCTCAAGGCATCAACTTCTGTTTCACACTAGAAAGCTTAATTTCAATGAACTTGCCTTGTAAAATGTTGAAACAAGCATAATGCTCTTATTTTGCAGTGCTGGGGTTGGTTAAAGATTAATGGGAATGATGTCATTAAGTATAGGAAGATTTCTTACATTTTTAGAGGTTCAGTCTTGAGGTGGCTGCTGAGAAAAATAACAGTGCATTTAGTGCTGAGTGAAACAACAGCACTTTTAGTGCTGTCACTGCTACTTAGAAATCCTTGGCTCTTACCTTGATGCCATGGCCTGAGGTCTGTGTTGTGGAAACTGTTTAGAATTTTTAATAGAGAAAAACATGGAAAAAGTCCCATTCCAGTCTTATTCCAACATGTGCTCCCTCTAAACTTCTAATATGTACAATCTAAGGCAGAATCTAAACCCACAGAATGCACCCACGTATTTAATACCTTATCTAGTCCACAACCAACCTTACCTCAAATAATAAAAACTTACAACAAGACAAGCACTCCTCAACATATAACAATAATCCAACCAAACACCTTAGGGAAAAAAAAATCAAAAAACTTTTAAAAACAACAAATCAAAAACTAGAAAAAAAACAAAACAAAACCAAAATTCTCCATGTAACTGCTCAACGAAATAATTCCACAAAAATAATAACAACAAAACTCACCAAAAAACCATATTTCAAATGGAGAAAATGTAAACATATAAAAAATGTTACCCAAAGTCTACAAAAAATACAAAACCATCAAATCATTACCCAAAATACCAAAAAACCCCCCACTTTACACATCAGAATCATTCCAAAATAAATGTAGATAAAAAACCTCTACCCCTACCAAAAAACTCCAAAAAAACCACAACACACTACAACACAAATAGTAACAGTAACTCATCGACTTTTATATTTTTACAGTTTGATTTTTCTTTTTCTTCACACAGATACTCTAGGATTACAATTTAATCTTGTGACGGCCCAAAAAAACCAAACAAAAAACCCACTAAAGTGAAAAATTCTACACAGAACAAAAGTTCTCCAACTCCAGACAAGATTTATGGTGCCTACAGGCTTTTGCTCTATTCCCAATTTCTTTCTATTAGCTTGGACACTTCTAACTGCTCAGGTCAAGCATTCTTGATTTACAAATAAAAGTCACACACAAGTATTACATCTCGTATAGGGGGCTAGAGATACTTGGTGGCAGGAGGTGAGTGGTGCAGGTGACCCTCCTGAAGGACAGGCTGCCATCCAGAGGGACCTGGACAAGCTCCAGAGGTGGCCCATGGAAATCTCCTGTGCTTTAACAAGGCCAAGGCTGGTGCTGCACCTGGGCCAGGGCAGGCCCTGGTACCAGTCCAGGCTGGGGATGAGCAGATCCAGAGCAGCCCTGGCGAGAAGGACTTGGGGTGCAGGTGGGTGAGAGGCTGGACATGGGCCAGCAGTGCAGCTGGAGCCCAGAGAGCCAATGCCAGCCTGGGCAGGCTTTGGGCAACCCAAAGCAGCCTGAGGGCAGCTGGGGAGGGGATCCTGCCCCTCTGCTCTGGGAGATCCACTGGAGCCTGCACCAGCACAGCAGGACAGGGAGCTGCTGCATGAGCCACCAGGCTGAGGGACCCTGCCTCTGCTCTGCATCCATCTCTGGGCTCCCAGCACAGCAAGGACAGGGAGCTGCTGCAGTGAGCCCACCAGGATTGGAGGGGATCCTGCCCCTCTGCTCTGCTCAGATCCCACCTGGAGCTCTGCACCCAGCACAGCAAGGACAGGGAGCTGCTGCAGTGAGCCCACCAGGCTTAGAGGGGATCCTGCCCCTCTGCTCTGCTCAGATCCCACCTGGAGCTCTGCACCCAGCACAGCAAGGACAGGGAGCTGCTGCAGTGAGCCCACCAGGATTGGAGGGGATCCTGCCCCTCTGCTCTGCTCAGGAGATCCACCTGGAGCTTGCACCAGCACAGCAAGGACAGGGAGCTGCTGCAGTGAGCCCACCAGGATTACAGGGGATCCTGCCCCTCTGCTCTGCTCAGATCCCACCTGGAGCTCTGCATCCAGCCCTGAGCTCCCAGCACAGCAAGGACAGGGAGCTGCTGCAGTGAGCCCAGAGCACAGCACCAGGATTAGAGGGATGGAGCACCTCTCATACCAGGACACGCTGAGGGAATTGGGGTTGCTCAGCCTGGAGAGGAGAAGGCTTTGGGGTCACCCAGCTGTGCCCTCCAGTGCCTGAAAGGAGCCTGCCAGAGCAGTGGAGAGGGACTTTTACAAGGGCATGCAGTGACAGAACAAGGGGGAGCTTTACAATGAAAAAGAGCAGCTTTCTATTAGATTTAGGGGGAAATTCCTTGCTGTGTGAGTGGGGAGGCCCTGGCACAGGCTGCCCAGAGCAGCTGTGGCTGCCCCATCCCTGGAAGTGTTTAAAGCCAGGTTGGATGGAGCTCTGAGCAGCCTGGGATAGCAGAATGAGCCCCTGCCCATGGCAAGGGAGATGGAACTGGACCATCTTTGATATTCCTTCCAACCCAGGCCATTCTATGATTCTATGGTTTGTACCATAGCTGAGTAGGTGTCAGTATTTTTGCTTTCTGCTTTTATCAGATTATAAATAGGTATTCTTAGAATATATGAGAGTGCTGATGTTTTATAAATTCCTTGTTGTAATTATTTTTCTTGCTTAGATGTTATGAAATGATGACTTTCCTTATTAATAAGCTGAATTTTAACATTTACATCAGAGGATTTATTTTTCTACAGTGAAGAAGGTCATGTTCTTTGGGCCAAAGTATAAGATTTAAGTTTCTTCATTCATTGGCAAAGTTGCATCATTTGTTTAAAGTTTTTTCACCCCTGAATGCAATGATTTATTGTCTTAGAAGTGAGACACAAAGAATATTACTATTGACTTATTAATTCAATACAGATACTGTTCATGACTTAACCTTTCAGTTCTCACACCTTGCAGAGTTTTAGTCCAGTAACCAGCCAGTAATTTCACCAAAAATTAGGAACTCAGCCACACAGAGGATGATACAGATATACTTGTTTAAGTCAGACTGAGGGACTTAAAATGCAATTAAGCCTAGAAAACTCAAAAGACAACAATTATGATCTGTTTTTTTCCATTATCACTCACCATGGTTGCTGCAGGGAGGAAACAGAGTCAGTCCCTGACAGAGGATTTCGGGTCAGATATGGTGCGGCAAAAAATATTTTTGGCCATCCTCAAACCCTTCCTTCTGCTGGCTTAATGCTGCTGAGGTCCTCAAGGAGGTCATGGAGGGAAAAAAACCAACCTAAAATATGTAAATACAAAACAAAATGAAAACCATGCACACACAGGCAAAAAATCCACAAGCCAGCAAACCTCCCATGACAGGAAAATGTCACTGTTGTAGTTTATAGAATATTCTACAGCAGCTGGACTGTGAAAAAATGGTCAGGAATTGGTGATGGCAGAGCAATGGGGAAATGACCTCAGCTCTGTCCTTAAGCTTTGATCCTGCTCATATTCTGGGAACTTCTTTTTCCCTTGATGTGTAGGTGGATCCTGTGCCTGAAATAAGAGTTAAAGGAACACAAGAGACAAGGAGGGCTATTTTAAGTCACTTTATAAAAAAGGAAAATTCAGCAACTTAACAAAGAAAATGCCAAAAAAGCCAAATGACTCCAGAATCCTTCCAAGTCAGAGGTGCAAGCAGCTAGAACAATTCATTAATGCTCCAGGCAGGAAGACCTGAATTATTTTAAGAGCACTGTATTTGCATTTTAGATATAGCAGAATGAACTAATTATGAAATGTATGCATCAAAGATTTCAATTTCAGGCTTGACTTTACTTTGGAGATTAATTTTTTACTTTATCATTTTTGCAGGCAGTTCAATGGACAGCCTTATTTGAATGTTACTCATTGTTCAGTGATGTATGAAGTGTATTTAATCAATGTGAAGAAAGTAATATTAAACTATTATCAGAAGCATCAAATGTTCCAAAAAACCTCAAAAGGAAGGTCAAAAGGTAACATTTCAGCTAATAATAGGAGAAACAATATATTTAACTTATTCATTACCTGCAAGTTTTTCATGGCATATACATTATCCTTTCCACATAAAATCACAATGGAGAATGTAGAGGGCTATCCCCTTGATTAAAAATATCATATGTAGAGTTGATCAAGTGAGCTTTCAATGTTTAGTAAAAGATATTTAAAGAACTGTTTTAGAGTTGGTGTGCATTTTGCAGGGTTTGCTGCAAACACCTTTGACAGAACAGTTCTTGTGCTCATCATTGAATTGCTCCAGGTGGGATTTCAGTCCCTACCCAACCTTCTACAAGCACTTCCACAATAGGTGCCACAGGTAAAATCTGCTCCATACAAGGCCAGAACTCTCTCCATTCCACTGCAGGCTGATTCTCAGGGGGTCACCTCAGGGTGGGAGGCACACCAAGCCAGCTGGAAAAGTGGCAGCTCAAAGCCATGCCTTAAACTTGGACTGGAAACTTCTGTTTTCCATATTCACTGCCTCACACTCACGGATCATGTAAACAATAATGGAAATACTATTAGTGTCAGAAATAGTAAAAAAAAAAAAAAAAAAAATTCCCAAGTCTGTATGTCTTGCACTTTCTGTGCTAAGGAAGATTTCAGCTCTAGCTCACAAGTCCAGAAGTTCCTTCTGAAATGAGCAGAAGGGATTTGAAGGAAGAGATCATGTGAATGCAAACCACTGACACGGTAAAATATGCTCAAAGGGTAATTTTCACTGTCTGTTTGGATTAAGAAATTAATTCAATGCAAAGTGAAAAAGTGGTGACCTGCACTGTGGTTTTTAGAGCAAGCTACTGATTAAATTATAGAAAACTGTTTTTTTTTTTTTTCCTAGCTTAAGATGAACTCAAAGTTAACTGGGATCAAAGAAATTAATTTTATACCACGACCAAAATGAATTACTGTGTCCTCACTCTCTTTTTACCGCACTTGTGATATCTCTTCCAGTAACAGCTGATAGCTTTGCTTTTGTCTCCTGCTCCCTGACTTGCACTTTCAGAGGCATAAAGCAGTAAAACTTGTTGGCTGGGGGCTTCTCTAGTGAGCAGGCTATTGAGGATGAGCAGCACTTCAAGTGGCTAGCAAAAGTGCTTTCAGTGAAAGAGCAAAACATTTCTGTGATTTGGCAGATCTGCTTCAACAACCCCTCTCAGTTTCTGCTTTGTCTCATCAGCATCTCGCAGAGAAATGTGTATTTAAAGTTAACCTCAGACAAGCACTGTGTAAATGCTTACAGGGAGCAACAATCCTCTGTGCAAGAGCACAAAGAAAGATATTTTCAGCTTCTCAGCCTTGAAAGCAACGGGCATGCAAGGCCACCTGAAGCTCCAAAAGAGGAGTTCCACAGGACCTGGCACATCTTTAGTGTGACCTTCACTCTGCAAACACAGCAAAGCCCTTTCAAACATCACTGCCACTGTGATGGTTCCCCTGGCTTGCAGAAATCAAGCACAACTAAGTCTGCTCTGGAGTAGGATTTTACTGTCTTGCAGAATACTCTGCCTTCTAATTTTATGATCAGAGGTGACTGCAGAAGATCCCTGGTGGAAAGCACTATTAGAAATGCACCTGGGTGTTTGAGACAGTTTTGGGTGTGACTGGCATTGTCCTTCCTCCTCAATGGCTGTTGAGCACACATAAATTAATGCTGTCCCTTTTTCTTCCCCTCCTGTAATTTTTTAATCTCTGTTTCAGTGGATGTATTGGCAAGTGAAGGCCACTAAAACCACACAGCCTGACAGATAACAGTCACTTACTGAAGCAGACAACTTTTGCTTCAGTTCCTGATTAATTATTTTATGGAGCAAGGTTAATCTATCAAATTCAGGTTTAGTACAGTTGTAAAGTTTTGTAATTTAAAATCCAGTAATGTCACCCTAAAACACTCCAAGTTGTAATTACCTGTTATCAGTTGCAACAAGTGTGTTCATGTGATTAAAAATGGAGCAGAGGCAGTAATGCTGTAATTTAAGGTTATTGGGTATATTAAAGAAACGCAACACATAAAGCTGTTACACGCAAATAAGCATGAAGATATGAAAGGATATCTGTGGGCCAAGTGCCAAGAAAGTACATTTTTTTTAAATTTATGTGATTTACAGGTGAACATTGATGAAATAAGCAATGGAAAAACCTTCTTTAAAAATCTAAACTCTCAGTACCTTACTGTCATGGAAATAGCAGCCTCTGAAGCTTCATGTTTCAGCATTAAAGGTCAAAAAAGGGCAAATTGTAAAGTTTCATTTTATTTCCTGTGACTTTTCCTAACCAACGAACACCTTCATTTATTCCTTTTCAAATGGCAACCTTCACACCATAGGTCTGCACAGAAAAATTAAACCTGCTCTGCATTCTTAGACCTAGCATAAGTGAATCAAACTACCATCAATGGCAGTGGGATTAACAGTTACACTACTTTTTTAAAAAATTAATCTATTAATCCCAGAAGTGCTGATAAAAGATTTTGAAAAACAGTTGAAGCTCATTACAAATTTTAGTATTTTAATGCAGAATTTCCCTGGTGGAGGGGCTTCAATTGCTTCAAATGCTGCTTCTTGTGGTGCATTTGTTACATTAAAATCTCCATTTGGGAGTAGAGACAGCAAGCATGTTACTTTATTCCACAAGGCATTTTCTGCTCTGCAATGTGTCTGCTGGCCAGGTTTCATTGTCCCTTCACAGCCATGTGAAAATATGGGTAAGTCCTAGGAAAGGACAACGGAAAACAATTAGTAAGTAAAAGATGAAGTGAAATTTCTTCCTTTCTTTCACCAGATGCATTGTGAAACTCCAGGTGTGGGTGTTGAAGATTGAATGCTGAAGCTTGAAATCTGCATTGTGTGCTGAAGGAGGTGCAGTTTCCAGAGATGGAGAACACAACCTGAAGTGGATCAACAGCTTGATTCTGCAGCTGATCACATGCACTTCAACTTCCAGGAGCACATTGGAGCTGTGATCTTTGAGCTTCATTTTAAATAGCTGCTTGATTTTACAGCCTGCTTGGATGGGAAAACACTCAACGTATTAAAATAAATGTTATTTATTTTTTATATTAATTATTATTTAAAATATTATTTACCATCTATTATTATTTGATTATTAATAGATTTTATAATATAAATAACATTATATATATTATAAATATATCATATACATAATGATATTTATATTATACAATCTATTTATAATATAAATAATGTTATATATAATATATTTTATATATTCTATATAAATATATAGAATATATTATTTTATTTATATTTATATATAATATATAATGTTACTGATATAATATATATAAATAAAATATATTTATTATATATAATATATAAAATATATAATATAATTTAAATAACATTATTTATAACTTTTATTAAAATATTATTTATTACTTATTACTTATATTAATATTTAATTATTAGTTATTTATTTAGTATTTTAATTTAGTATTTATTTATGGGATTTATTATTATTATTGATTATTATTTGTTATTTTGCATAGCAAAAGTTAAAGTGCTAAATAGTAAATATTACACTGTGCAGCAAATAAAATGATCAATTGGTATCTGAAGAACCACCAATCTCAACTCAGAAATATCACACTTCAACTACAGAATCTGTTTAAGAGCCCCCACTTTCTCAGATGCACACATGCAGAACTCATCCCTTTGTGAAAGCCTTCCAAATTTCGTACCTGTGCCTAAATTTATATTTATTTTATTACTTATCTGATTTACTAAATTGTCCCACCAGTGTTGTCTGATAATGCCACCTGTACTGCTCACTTCCACAGAGACTCAGCAGATGAAAATTTCACTGCAGGCTCTGTGCAACACAGATCCCAGAAAAGTTAATTCAATTCCAGATGTGCCTCTGAAATCCTGGAATCAGAGCTGAGGTTGAGGCACGTTTTCCTTTGAGATAGATTTTTCTTATTAATAAGGGTTCCTTGTCTCCCAAGAAGTTTCTCTGAAATTCTACAGGTTTGAAGGGTCTTGCTTTTCTTCTCAGAAATATAATTAGGATATAAAAGGGTTTCAGTTAATTCCTCAGAAGATATAAGGTCTTCAAATAAGAATATATTTTATCTGTAAGACCAGACAAATGTTTTAAAGAAAGTATTAGAAAGATATAGAGAAATAAACAGAGTGATAGTTGAATTATCAAGTTAATTTAATATCTCATATTAAAAATATGAGATAAAAGATCCAAATTGTAATAGGGGATCTTAAGGAAACATCAATTAAAACACTTTCTGCAGACAGAGAAGTTGTCAGATGCTGCACTCTGCTGAGCAGCAGCTACAGCTCCTGTGCAACTTAGGCATAAAAATGGACTGAACTTTGCTAGATATAATTTATTTCTTTAGTTTTGCTTCGGCAAATATGAGAATTCATTTTGCTTTGTTTTCTTGTTTGTTAACGTAACACTTGGCTGTAGGTCAGACTAACCCAGCTAGGACAATTTTACTTCAAGAGAAGTAAAGTTGTGGAAGCAGAAAGAAATCATTGGAAAACTATGAATTTAGTTATCCTACTCATTTTTAATTGAATGTGATCAAATATCTTTGCAAAATTCAAATCAAGACATTTCCTACTTTGGCAAGAAGTGAAAGTCAACGATTGAAGTAAACATAAAAGCTAATCCTCAGAAAAACCCCACTAAAACAGTAAAAAAGAAGAATATTACAGATACTAAAGAATTAAATAAATTTGCGTGTGACTGTAGTTCAGTTCTCTACAGCAGTTTAAATATTACTAGCATTAGAGCCAAATAAACATAGACTATGTAAAAATCAACATTTGCAGCAACAAAAAAAATTCTATCTACAGAAGAACAATGGAAACACAGACTTTCAGGGGGTTTTTGTGTACACTGAATATATTCAAACCTGTTTGAGATATCTGGTGGTTCAGTGGTGGTGATCATAATATAACATAATATAACATTATATAATATATAATGCAATATATAATAATAATATAATAATATATCAACATATTAATATATCAATATAATATATTAATATGATAATAATATAATAATATAGTAGTAGTATAGTAGTATAGTAATATATTAATATAGTAAAATATAATATAGAAATACATAATAATACATAATAATATACAATATATAATAATATATAATAATATTATATATTATTATAGATATTATTATATAATTAATATAATAATATTTCTGTTGATAATATACAGAGTGTACATTTTCATACTGCAAGCTCTGCTCTGATGGATAAGAATCTGATCCACGTGAGTTTATAAATACTGACCTTTACTGTGTGGCTTTAGTGCTTCAGTTCATTGGTTTAGCACTTGACTTTTAGAGAGTAATCCATTGAAATCAATGAAAACTAGATACAGAAACATCTTTTAAAAAGCCAGCAGCATCCAGTCCATGATCCTGCATGCAGCATCCTGCTGAGCACCTTAGTTTGGGTGCAGATAGGCAGGATGAGGCCCCAGATCACCAAATGCAGCATTAAATAATTTCTTCTTTTTCTCTAGAGAGGAGTCCACTCATGGAGGTGTGATTTGGGAATTTTTTCAAACACTCACTGATGTTTTCTCAGAATCTGTCTAGCCTGTGCTGCTGTCAGGTAACTGTATAATTCATTCCTGTGTCCCTCACATACCTTCACTAGAGCAGCCAGAGGTACAACTTTGCTCTAGGAACTCTTGAGAGCTCTGGAGACAAAGTGCAGAGGAAGGAGGTGTTTTTTTGGGATGCAGTTGTTTGGGAAAAGAAGCAGAGACTCGGGTGACAGAAATGCAAAGCTGTCTTGGTTTGAAAGGAGAGGTGTCTGCTAAGGAAGGCAGGAGCCTCCCTTGAAAGGGAAAATGTAAACCTCCTCTCCCTCTGAATTATTATAATTTTGAAATTAAGGGACTCTGAGCTAAAGATGTGGCAGTAGGAATTACAGTTATTTACTAGGAAAATTAAAAATACAAATGTAATAGTACAAAAAAAGAAAACAAACCACTGTCAGAGCGAGAGCAGTCCCTGCCCCCTGTGTGCCAGGGGGTGTCCCAGCCCCATCCATGGGGGCTCAGCCCTCCGGCAGTGCCAGCTGTGGCTCTGCTGCAGCAGGGATCCTGCACAATCAAGGGGAGTTTTCCTCTGCAGCTCCAGGGCTGCTGCAGATGGGCCTGGGCTCCCTCTGGCAGTGCAGGGCAGCAGAAAGCTGCTCCTCTGGCAATGCAGGGGGCAAAGGCTGCTGGGGTGTCCCAAACCTCAGATTGTATCCAGGTAGGAATGTCCCAAACCTCAGATTGGATCCAGACAGGAATGCTTGGCTCCTCCCCTGGGCGGAGCAGCTCCCCATGGGATGCTGGGATTGGCTCAGCCATGCAGGGACACTCAGTGCCCATGGACAGCAGAGATCTCCTGGGGGAGGTATTGGCTGTGGGAGAGATAAAGATAAAACTGCCCCAAGAACAGCAGAGAGCTGCCCCACCTCTAAGAGATGGAAAAAAAATACACACCCCCAGGCACATCTTGCAGCCAAAGACAAAGGCCTTACCTGCTTTCCGTCAGAGGATTTTAATGGATGTACCTCGAGTTCCAACATCCCAAAACGCAGAGAGGCTTTAAAGAGTTGCGTCAAGAGACTGCCCAAGCTGGGGTGTTGGAGATGCTCCCTGTAGGAAGCAACAGTCACAAAGATGGTGAGAAGACAGTCCCGTGGTTATTATCTCAAACACAGTGTGGAGAAAAAGTGACATTTTCCTTCCATCTTTTGGGAGGGGAACGTAAGGGTCTCTGCCCCAGCTGCTCCATTTCGGGAGAGCAGCAAGGGCTGCAGCAGGATTGAACAGCTGCCTCCTCTGCTCAGACAAAAGGAAGACTAATCCATGTACCAGTTACCATTTATCACATCCATGTATCATTTCCTGACATTCTCACAGAGCTCCAAAGGTCCTCATGACAGCACAGTGAAATCCAAAGATTAAAATGAGCCTTGCAAGTTATTTGAACCATCTGAAGCTATTACAACAGTTTTTACTTTATTGATATCTAGCTGTTTTTATGTATTTTCTTTTGGTAGAAGATGTAGGAAAGTACTAAATACAACACTTTTATATAATAACCAATAAAATTAGATCCAAACAATGCTCAAAGTCTGAACTAAATGAGAAAAAATAGTTAAGCACCATTCTTACTCACCCTGACTTATTTAACTTATTATAATTCGTAGCAAATATTTATAATCCTAAGCTTGATTTAAATTGATAATATCTGAATGTATAAGGTGTCCTACAAACCTGGGGGATGTGACTATCTTATTTGAGCAAGATTAGATAAATTAGTTACAGCTCATAATCAGAAAACAACATGGGTTTAAAATTATTCAAAAAGATAGAAATGGGTTAGATAATTTCGATTAAGATGGTTGCTATAAGTTTCACAATCAAAAAAAAATTAATTGCAATATACCTACCAGAAAGACCATGGAAAGCTTAGTCTGGTTTTGAGTCCTTGAAAGCACTATAAGATCACAAAACAGGTTCCAATTTTTTGTTACAAAACATAGATATAAAACATTTATTAATGCACAGAAATCCACACAAATTCCATCAGTCGCGCTTATATCCATCTCTAATTCCCTAAAGAGGGGACAGGCTGATTCCTCGTGCTATTCAATATATTGAAACAAGACTGAAATTTGTAGTGAGAACTCATACCAAGTGTTTAAAAGCACAAAACAAATTGCAGATCAAAGTCACTGCTTGTCTTGGTATTTCTGTTCCTGGAATTATTGCAAAATGCTATTTCCTGAACTGGGAAGTTATGTTTTGCACATGCTTTATTCATAGGGCTGAATACTATTTCGCAGTAATTTTCTTCCAGGTTTGAGGAGGTAATGCAAACAGCAGTGAATTTGCAATTATTTTTTAAGTTGGTTTTGGAGCAAAAGATGTAACAAAAGAGACTACAAAAAAAGAGACTGTTAGGAAACTGTTGTTGTGTAACCCTGTCAGTTTTAATTCCTTGGATTAAGTTATGCATTGCCCCCCTGTCTCCTGTCTCAGAGCACTGCCTGTAATGTATCAGCCACTCACTGATTTACAGATTGGTCAATTGGAAATTAATCCCTGACCCAGAGATTCTGCAGCCACGAGGGCTCTCCATGGTTCAGTGAAGTTCCTGCCAAGATTCCTGTGCTATTTATTATTGATGAACATATTCATTAACAATAATGAACATATTAATGATTGTACACCAAAAGGTCTTTGCAGAAAACCCTGAGGGCTGCGAATGTCAACACCTGGTGAACTTTTATAGCCAATTTATAAACTTTGTGTGGTACAAAGAAACGCTGGCATATTTTAATCTATAATGAATGAATGGCTGAAACAGTACCTGTTTATATGAAGAATAATTTTATATCATTACAGAATCTCTTGTGCTTGCAGTGTCCCTACCAAGGAGGGTTTAGCAGCCCAATTCCTTGCTGGCAGCACTAGATGGAGATAGTGACTCACACAAAGCTTTCTGACAGATGCTTTTCTCTCTGCCAGAGAACAAGGTTTCTTTTGCTGTGTTCCGTTTATTACAGATTGCACTGTTATAGTTGTTTGTTTGGAGTTTTTTGGTTTATTTTTTTTGGTTTATTTAGTAGGCATTACAAAAAAATTGAAAGAAAATTACTCATGCTTTGAATAGCTGGCAGGTCTCCCTGAATCTCTTTCACACACACATATGTAAATGCAAATCACAAAACTCCTGGCAAACTATAAGTATCAGAATTTTATTTCCAGGTTTAGTATATGTGAAATTTATTTATCAACAGTAACACTGATCATGTTTTTATTTGACCCATAAGAAAAATCCCTACCCTTACTTTGTAATTGAGTGTTCTTTTGGAATTCCTGGAAATAATCAAACAAAACAAACAAACAAAAAAAAATCTATACCTGCTAGTTTACTTTCCCCACACAAACTCAATATATTGATCTTCCCAGGTGTATTTAATTATCTTCACCACAGAGCAGCCTCCCAATTAGCAGCTGGACAAAGC
Organism: Zonotrichia leucophrys gambelii; assembly: GCF_028769735.1. Lineage (NCBI taxonomy): Eukaryota > Metazoa > Chordata > Aves > Passeriformes > Passerellidae > Zonotrichia > Zonotrichia leucophrys. The sequence continues at coordinate 52,331,227 of NC_088175.1, forward strand.
TCTCACATGCCAGTCAGGAACACTGATGGACATCACACTTCCCATCCCTTATTTTTGATTTCCTGTGAACTAGGTTTGGGTAGAAAAGGGATGCTAAAAGAGAAAAGTCAACAGGGAAAGAGAATTCCCTATAACTAAACAACTGCCAAGAACGTTCTGTGCAGATATTTTGGGTTAAATTTTCAGAAGTGGCTCATGATTTAAGGAGCTATATGGCATCAGTGTGAGACAACGTGTAATTAGCAGAAAGGAGCTACACAGCACAGCCTGCAAATCTGACATGTGTGAATTATTAAAAAGTTGGAAGTCAGGTGTGTAGTGAGTCCTTTTATTTAGGCTGCTGTTTAAGACAAAAGCAGCTGGAGTTCTTGTGCTGGTGCACAATCTCCCAATTGTCTGAAAGATGGGACCTCCTGGCAGTGACATTGTTTTGACTTAAAAATCATTTAAACACACTGAACTGGAGTGTGAGCTAATTTCCCAATGGCAATCAAACTTCAGATCCTGAATTTGGCTGAACCTAGCTGTGGCTGACTGCAGTTCCACGTTGGAACAATGCATCCAAAAGGAGCCTCTTGCAAACATCTGCTCCAGTTAGCTGAGCCCTGGTAGGCTCCTGGCAAATTGCTCGAGCAGGCTGCTGCTGTTGATCACAAACTGGCTGGAATTAATACAGCCTGGCCTGCTTTATTTGCATTTCTTTGCACTACTGCACCTTGCAAAGGCAAAGAGAAGTGTTAATACTGCAGAACACTGTACTTCTACCATGCTGGTGGAGGCTTTTCTGACTTTTGTTCAACAACACAAAGATTAATTGGCTTCACCTGAGAGCCTTTAGAGGCGCCCAGCTCCCTGTAAGATGTAAATGCACTGAAATTGGCTGATAGGTGTGACAGAGAGTACATCCAAACTGGAAAAAACCACAGGATTGTTTCTCAAAGCAAGCAGGACAGCTCTCAGAGAACATGATGCCATGGTGTGCAGCTGTCCCACAGGGGTTTTTGCCTGCTGAAAGGGAAAAAGGAGCAGGGCAGGCTGCTTGGGGGTCACAAAGTCAGTGGCTGAGGTTAGTTATACACTGTGAACTCCCTGATAGTCATTCACCAAAATTAACATCGCTTACAGCTGGAGTTAAGGAACTTCTGTAATTTAGATGGTCTCCAGCTGAATCCATCTCAGTATTCATGGTTTAATTAGGATTATGAGTTTTTCTGGCTATTTTGGAAATGAGAAGGCTCCTGCCAGTCTTAATGTATTTTTTTTGTTCTTGTTTTGTTTAAGACGTGCCATCACTACTGACATCTAACCTGGAAAACAAACACCTAAGCACACCTGATTATGTGAAAGGGACCAAAGGCCCTGCTCAGGGCAGGGAGAATTTCTGTTTATAGTTTGTGATACATACAGGAGAAAATCCAAAATATCCTTCTGGGGCCTTTCGCTACCAGTTTATTTCAATCTGCAGTTTCTGACAAAAGAACAAGAACAACCACAAAATACCAGCTGGGTTTTTCCTCTTACTTAGAGATTTTTTCTAATGGCTCACTCATTTTTCATGTCATTACACTATTTATTACCAGAAAAAGTAGTTGCAGACTGGGTAGTTTGGGAGAAAAAAATAAGTGCCTATATTCAGCTATCCCTTTATACAGAATGGTTCCTTATAGTGAAGCACCTACAGTATATAAATATATTTTTAATATATTTATATATGTTTATATATTTATATATTTTATATATAATATATAATACATATAATAGATACATATATGTTATAGATATTACATTATATTCAGATATTTATATTTTTATATGTATAATATATTTATATGGCTCACTGATTTTTCATCTCATTAGACTATTTAATTCCAGAAAAGCAGTTGCAGATTAAGTAGTTTGGGAGAAACAAATAAATACCTATATTCAGTTATCCCTTCATACTGAGTGGTTCCTTATAGTGAAGCAACTACAGTATATTTATATATTTAAATATTATATATAATATAGATATACATTATATTATATAATATATATTTATATATTTATGTATTATATATAACATATATTTATATATTTATATGGCTCACTCATTTTTCATGTCATTAGATTATTTATTGCCAAAAAAGTAGTTGCAGACTGAGTAGTTTGGGAGAAACAAATAAATACCTATATTCAGCTATCTCTTTTTACTGAGTGGTTCCTTACAGTGAAGCACCCATTATGGCATATTTATATATTTTATATATAGTGTAATATATATAATACATATGATATATACATATATTATATATTATATTATAATATATTATAATATATTATACAATATTTAGATATTATGTATATTATATATATTACATATATAATATATATGTGTAATATTTATATATTTATATGGCTCACATTCTTCATGTCATTAGAGTATTTATTACTAAAAAAGAAGTTGAAGACTGAGTCATTTGTGAGAAACAAATAAATACCTATATTCAGTTATCCCTTTATACTGAGTAGTTCCTTATAGTACAGTATATTTATAATTACAGTATATTTTTATGTAAATATACTGTAATTATATTTATATATAAATATAGAGCATATTTATAATTCTCAATCATTTAGCAGTATCAGAGTCCCTGTTAGAGCAGTAGTTTGTGTTTGTCTATATTTTTTAACTTGTTTCTGAATCCTGGCTATTCCTGATTCACTCACAGTACCTTGTTTTGTTCCTTTCCCAAGAAGAAGGGGTAATTACATGCAATTTTTCTTCCTGAAAATAATAAACTTCCACCATCTATGCTGGGTATGTAAAATCACAAAAACCTGAGAAAAGGGGGGATATAAGACAATAAAGAGTCCATGATAGAATTTGAAGAATATCAGGGTAGCCACGTGCTCTGGACCCGATTTTGCTGACAGTAGAACCAATTTCAGAGCAGTTTTTCCCTTGGTAATTTGAGTTTAAGGACTCTGAATAAGACACAGGTATGACTCCTTGGTATGATGAACCCTTAAAGCCAGCTATGAAATAATTGCTTTTAAAAAAAGCTCTGCTTCTTTTCCATATTTTCTAAGGAGGCTCCACTTCCAGAGGGACAGGACCATGATTTTCTTCTTGTGTGGAGAGTCAAACATAAAATAAAGGATTAAATCTTAAGGTATAAAAAGGGACCCTTTTTTTTTCTATAGAAAAAAACAACTATATTCTTTCTAGTGCTTCAATGAAGTGCAAGATCCAGTACAGGATACAATTTGAATACAATACTGTTTATCACTATCATTCAAATTATAATATAATCTCATATAATTATTAAATATAATTATTAAATATATTAAAATCACTTTGAGGAACCCAAAGCAGCCCAATCAGCATGTCTCTAATAAAAATGCATAAAAAATTTAACAGATTAGGAGCCAAGGACTGAATCTTTTCTGCAGTTACTCACTTTGCACATGGCAATACACATTATTTCTTTGTGTTTCAATACAGACTTTAAAGTTAATACAGACTTTAAAGTTTTCAGACCTTGGTATTTAAAATTGCGCTCTGAATTCTGTAAGAGAAGAATAATCAGATTTTCAAAGGCTCTTTACTGAGGAGCCTGGAAGTCAGCAGAACTATCCATTTTTGTATTAGGCTTGAAAAGGTAGATGTTATCTTAAGAAAACTAAGTTAAATAAAACCAATATGTTCAAATTATCTATGTTATGTCTAATATTTAAAAAAAAATACAGAAATCTCATGAAATCTGATGGGAAAGAGCACTTCCCTTCCACTTGCAAGGCATAGTATTTTCCACATATTTGGTGTTAAGCTGTTCATAAATGTTTTTCCATATCTCCAGTATGGACTCTATGTGCAAGGGTTAAGGGAGAAGGAAAGGAAAAAAAAATCCTTTACCTTTTACATGTAAAGAAAACCTTTGGGAGGGGTCATCTGAGATTTTCCTTTGACTTCTTGCCTTGGGAGCCCCATGCTGCAGAGTTTGGCCTGGTTTTGCTTGCAGATGATCTCCAGTTAAGCAGTTGCTGATGGTGATCAATATTAAAGGGTTAAATGCATTGGGGAATGGGATAGGAATGGGCAGTGTGGAGGGCAGTGTGTTTTTATTCCAATTTTGGAATAAAAAACAAATGGACTTACAAAAACACATTGCTTAGTGATGAAAAGAAATTACTTTTGTTAACGTACTCTAAGTACAGATTTGTGCATGGGAATTTTTCATAAGGAGATTCTTCCAGTTTTGGAATAAAAACAAACGGACTTACAAAAATACATTGCTTAGTGATGAAAAGGAATTATTTTGGTTAGCACACTCAAAGTAGAGATTTGTGCAGCACAAGAGGAGGATCTGCATGTCCAAGGGAGCAGCAGGAAAAGGGACAGGCTGAGGGCCCAAAGGAATCCAGGAGAAACAAGGGCACAGCAGCAGTGCCAACATTGGCAGCTGTAAATGTGAACAGAGGATTGCAACCCTGAAAAATCCCCACTCCCCCAGGCAGGGGTTAAATTCCCATCCATCCAATGCCTGCAAACACCAAAGGCACTGCCCACATTCTCACCTGTGCTTGCAAGCCTCCTTCACCAACCATGCATTCCCACACAGTGTGCTCTACAGCACAAAAATCCTATTACTCACAGCCAAAACTTCAAATACCCTACATTTTCAGAAAGTAAATTATAACATTATATACCCTTACTGAAATATTTGCTGAACTAAAACAGCTGACAAAATGTTCTTAACCTCAGTGCAGCCAGATTCTGAAACATGGACTTCAAGAACAAAACGAAAAAAAACTCCTATATATATATTTAAAAATATATATTATATATAAATATATATATTCATATACATTATTTATCATATAAATATATAACATAATACATATATATTATATAAATAAATTATTCTAGCTGCAAGTAGAACCACTGCTCTGCATTTAAAACTGTTGTAAAAAGCCAGGTGTAGTTCTGTGAAACGATGATAAGGTCATCATTTTAATTTGTATTATATAATTTCTTTTAATATACTGGCACAGTCATAATTTCAATTATTTCAATTCAATTATTTCAATTCAAAAATTTCAAAAGGTATAAAGGCATGTGAATTACAGTTGGGCTGTGTCCCTGATAAATCTCATAAGCAACTACTGCCAGATCCCTCAAAATTAAAAAAAATATGTAAATAGAAAAAAAAATTAACTTATACTATTTATTATACTAATATTCCAAGCTCTCCAACTTCGGCCTAATAAATGGCTTTTAGAATTTATCCTCTCAGCTCAGGCTCAGACTGCATTGCTGAAACACAGAATTCCAGCCCCTGAAGATCTAATGCACTGATCTAATGCACTGTGCCTGACCTATTACAGATGATTATAAATTACACAAGGCCTTGTGTTGCTATAATTTTCTAGAGATTGCTTCTTAAAGGCAGAGGGTTCAAAAAAAAAAAAAAAAAAAGAAAAACAAGCCAAGAAAGGAGTGTAAACTGCCATTTCTTTTCTCTATGCTGGATTTAGCTCAGTCAGAAATACAAATTTGGAGCCATAACCACTGCAAACCATTTATTTACTCTCTTATTTGAAATTTACACCATGAGGAAGCAGAAGCAAGCTTATTTTTTAACATAAAATTACAAGAGGGGGTGGGTTCTGTGCTACCCGCTCTTGGGGGGATTTGGCAATTTTTCTGCAATATCTGTAATCCAGAATATTACAGTATATTCCATATATTGTAATATTCCATATCATTGTAATATAGGGAATATATCCCTTATATTCAATATATTATTCCATATATTGTAATGTATGGAATATATTACAATATATTCCATATATTACAATATATTATATATATACAAAGATTCCATATATTACACATATATGAAATGAGGAAAAATACTTCCTTCCTTTAAATAGATGAGAAATTCATGATGGACTATGAAATACTAATATGTGACAGCAGTGCCATGCAAATATGCAGTTTAGAAAAATAAAAAACCTAGAAAATTTGTATTCTGCATGGTTACTTACTTTATTTTCGTTGGGTAAATTATTTGCAGGTTTAGAATGTGTTTGAAAATTAATAGCAATGTTCTTTTGTGTCATTTTATGCAGTCCCAGAGACCAAAGGAGCCTCAGGAATTAATTGCAGCCTTCTAATAAACACAATGGTGTAATGACGTATTTAACATTACTGCTTTTTGTTTGATTCCAAATAAATTGCCAATTTTTTTTTTTCCGCTGTGATACTAAAACAATTACCATCCTGAAAAAAAAAAAAGGATAATTAATCTACAATTTTTTCACATTAGATCATATATCCCTAAAGAGTGCCCACGGATTTGATGGTCTTCAGCTGCTGTGTATTTATTTTTCATTTTTGCTGGTGGTGCACCGCCCCATCAGTGCTGACATTTAAATGAGTGAGTGTTCAACACAAATGTGATCGTTTGTGGAGCATCCAACGTGGCACCATACTGAGATGATTGCTTCTGGGAGCCATCCATGCCTTCCCGAATAGGGGGGAAAAGCCAGGCAAAATTTTATCAATTTACATTTTTCTGTGATTAATTTTTATGCAAATGAGGGCCCGACCGTGCTCCCATCTCACCTGAATCATGCGGATCATCAAAGACAAATTGAGCATCACTTATTTAAAAAATAGGCTTTAAACTACTCTACAGCTGTGTTGGAAAATGCTAAGAGTGGGGCATGAACTTTTCTAATGTAACAGGAATAGATAAGAAAATGCTTCTCTTTGCATTTTTGTCCACACTGTGATAAACATGAGTCTTAACAAAATCCTAAAAATTGTCTTTGTTTTATATTCCTCGTGCCCTTGTAAACGTTTGACTGTGGGAATGCTTCTTAAGGAGATACTTCCAATTTTGGAATAAAAACAAATGGACTTACAAAAACACATTGCTTAGTGATGAAAAAAAATTATATTGGTTAGCATAGTCAAAGTACAAATTATATTTTCATTTTAGATCCAATTCAAGAAATCATCTCCTGGTATACTGCAGTGCAAAGGGCCTTACATAAACAATCTCCTAATGTTAAAGCTGTTAAGACACACAAAAAGCTATGTTCTGTCTACAAATAAACATATTCTGTACATTATTGTACATATCTATGTGTATCTACAGAATAAAAATGCATAAAACTGGATGTTTAGACTTTGTTAAACAACAGGCTTTGAAAAGAAATTCAGGATTAAGAGGTTACACTGATGTGTAATAATTATTATAATTATTGATACTAATATTGAAGTATATATATGCATGAAGAGCTATTCTTATTTACTTTTTAAAAAAATTATATTTCTCTTCTTTTGGGAAAGGGACAAAAGTGTTTCTTTATGGCATTAAGGAATAAGGCAATGCTGCCAGCCAGAGCTGTAATTTTTACAGCTGTAAGATTGCTAGCACTCAGGAATATGAACACTTGTGCCTCTTATTTTCACTTGAAATTTGAATCCAGGTGTAAGAACACGTTCTCACTAAAAGCATTCTCTTATGAGGAAGCTGAATTTTGAAAAGGCAGTTTTCCCTTCAGAACAGTGCTCTGAAAATTGTAATATGTAATGTCAGTTCAGAGACTCGTTTTACAAGGCTTCCCACAAATCCATATCCCCAAAGCCAATCTCAGAGGAGTAAATGTGATGTGTAATAGAGAAAAGACAGTCTTTATCAGTCAGAGCTGGAAAAACAGAGGCACTGTGGCACAGGAGCAGAGGTGGCCCCTATGAATTGCACACATTAAAGCTGTGATTTTACAGGTCTGATTAACCCACAGCTTAATGAGCTACTTTTCATTAAGCTGCACAGCTGAATGTGTGTTACTGCACACCCAGACAGAATATGTGTTTGCAGACATGACCAGTTTCATGGTCAGCCCTTCCCCTGGCGTGGGAATCAGAAAAACACAAACTTCCACAGACCCTGAAGAGTTTGATCTGCAGACGTAAAAACACAACACACAGACATTAGGCAGAAAAATCATAAACTGAATATTTCTATAGTTGTAAGTGAGAATATACCTTAAGTAAGAGAGAATCAGAAAAACAAAATTCCACAGACCCTGAAGAGATTGATCTGCAGATGTAAAAACACAACACACAGACATTAGGCAGAAAAATCATAAACTGAATATTTCTATCCCAAAGTGAGTGAGAAACTGTATTGATAAGATGGTGAAGGGTTTATAGTGCATTAATGTAATAGCATGGAGTAGGCTGGGAGTTCAGAAGTTATAATACGTGTGCCTGTGAGTTAAAAGCCCATTGGATAAAAGCATCTGCAGTGCAGCAGAATTAAATAAAGGTGAGAGGTTAGAAAAGCAAAATCAACCCTGTAGCACCTATCTATTAAGTTAGAAAGTTCTTTGTATTGCCTTGTAACAAAGAGCTTGGGACTGCTCTGAGCTATGGCCCAGTTCTTGCTCCTCTAAAATCTCCCAGCCTCTGAGATTGATGTTTATCTGAGCAATAAATCATTCCTAATTTAAAAATAGTCCCGTCCCTTCATTTCTGACAGCCACAATGATACTCTGGAGTGTTTCATGTTAAACCACAACACCTGAGCTCACAACTGCAGCAAAGCCTCCAAGGATCCCCACACTGGTCCCAGCAAACCCAGAACTCTGCCTGGTCTCCAGCCAAGACCTCCTAAATGCCTCAGACATATAGAACCCATAGGGTTTGATGTCCATAAATGTTTATAAATCCATTCCTCGTCTCCCCCAGTTGTGATTTTTGAGAAGAACTGAACTGTGGCAAATTTGGGGATACCTAACAACTTGACTACACAAATGTTACAATTCATCTGTTCAGGAAAAAAAAAAAAAGGGTGAAAAGAGTTAATTATTAAAAAACACCCCAAACTGATATTTCCCTCAAAAAATGATGTGGGAGAAAAATCAATTTATGAAGAGAGCAAAGCACATTTAAAATATTACTAGATCACTTGACTGATTTAGAACCCTCCTAAATGTTACCAAGTTTGAAATAGTTACTGTTGTCTTTCAATAAGCTTTAGCATCTTCTGTAGAAAATACCCTCTATGATTGCATTAATACAGAAATACAATAAGAGAACTATCAAGCCCCCTTCTATATGACAGGTTTCCATATATTACTCTGTCACAGATATTCATATAATTTTTTTATAAGCTGCAGTCTTCATGTCCTAGTGGAACAGTTCTGCTATTATAATAGGCAAGACATTAAAAAATCCTACTGTGTAACAGCTTCCAGTGAGGATTCTGAATCATCTCAAAAGGTTGGAATGATATTCTGGTGTTTAACTCCAAATAATTACCACAAACTTATGGGATTTGAGAGGCATAAAGAGATTATTTTACAAGCTGTGGGCACATATTTGAGGATGGAAAATACCTGGTGTTTAACAGCACGTGATCACACAGGACAGGTTTCAGGGCAAGGAGTGAGTGATTTAGAAAACATGATGTATGTGCATCACCCCTCCTCAAAAAGCATGAGCTGTGGCACTTCCCTTGCCATACCAATGCAAACAGTTCTGAAACCCAACAAAAATCAGCATTTCCATAAAATAAATGCCTGTATTCACAGTTACAACAAAATGGGGAGAATATCTGGAAGGAAAAAATCTTGTCAGCCTAATGATTTCAGCCTTAAAAGAAAGTGTGTGACATCTAATTTCAACATTTAAACCAAGCCAGATAGAGGTGCAAAAAAGATATTATACATGCATACATACATATAGACATATATATATATATGCGCACATATAAATGCATATATATATTCACATATTTTTATGTGTGTATATATAAATAACATCTATATTCGCATATATACATATATATACACACGTATTCACATATTTTTATGTGTGTATATATAAATAACATCTATATTCACACATATACATATATATACACGTATTCACATATATACACACATATTCACATATTTTTATTTGTGTATATATAAATAACATATATTCACACATATATGCATATATACACACATATATACACACACATCCACACATTTTAATGTGTATATATATAAAAATAAAATATATATTTATACATATAATCATATCTATATATACACATTTATATGTATATATATAAATAACATATATATTTTATATATTATATATATTATATATTATTATAAATATTATATATTATATATAATATATATAATTATATATAAATATATACACACATTTATATGTATCTATATAAATCTATTCACACATATTTTCATATATACACATATATACACACATTCACACATTTATGTGTATAAATAACATATATTCACACATATACACATCTATACACACATATTTACACATTTATATGTGTGCATATAAATAACATATCTATTCACACATATTCACACATATATACACATTTACACATTTATATGGGTATATAGATAACATATCTATATTCACACATATATATACACATATGTACACATTCACACATTTATATATGTATATATATATAACATATGTATTCATACATATATATTTATACACACATATATATTTATACCTCCACACAAACATAAATATATCATATATAAATATATATCTATATAAATGTAAAAACACACACACACAGAGATATTTGCTCTACAAACACATGCGGCTCCCAAAGTCCCTTTTTCAGCACCCTAGGGAGCAGACCAGGGGCTGTTTGAAGGTGCTTCAGGCACCCCCAGAGCTGTCAGCTGAGGTGATTCCAGCGTGCTCAGCTGCAGCTTAAACCCATTTTCCCCATCCCTCACTGTGCCAAACTGGCCCCCCTGGCTCAGGGTGATGCTCTCAGCTGCAGGATGGGCATGAGGGGGTGGCTGGAGTCCCGCTTTGGGGATAAAACCCCGAAATTTCCTCAAGTGCAAGACAGAGGTGTTACTAAAACTAACAGAAAAGAGCAAAAGGGAAGGAGCTGATCGAGGCCACGCTGAGGCTGTGCCTTGCCAGGTGGCAAGCTGCTCCATTTCTGCTGCTGAGGTACCAACCTTTGGCTTCTGGCCCGTGTTCTGAAACCACAATGCTCAGAGGGAAATGCTGCATGGAAGGCAACAGCAGACTTTGCTTTCTGGGTATGAGCCTAGTGACCCAGAAGCAGGGAATTGAACTTAAATGTCCTTAAAATATCTTTTACTGTGGTGGATGCTCAGAAAAAGTATTTTTCACTGGGGTTTTATGTGCAGGAACAAAAAAATAGGTATCACAGAAATAAAGATTTTGAAACCAAGATGCAATATTTGGTGGAGAAAATCAGGAATAATTTGGACATGGAATGCTGTGAAACAGAAAAAAACCAAATTGCATGTAATTCTCACTGAGGTATACATTTGGTGACACTATTTCTGCTTTTACATGTTTTCCTGAACCCCAGTTCTGTTACTTGGAATCTTAAATGTTCATTTTCATGCAATTACTAATATTTGTCAGATATTTTACATACAGATATTAGCATAGGCTCAACCAAGCAAGTGACAGGAAAACAATGAGAGAGGGCTGCTGTTGCTGGAACAAACTTGTCAAAGTTCTTTTCTACTGTCCAAGTGATTTTTTTGGTATCCACATTGAAAATTATGAAATGATCATCATTTTATGATGATCATTTCATAATTTGCACTTAATAATTTTCCAATTAACTGGAGGAAACTTTATTTGAAATGTTCTGTATCTCCTCAAATCTACCAGGAATAACACTGGTATCCCAACTGTTATATTATTATGGTCATTATTACTGCAGTTAATTGTTATTATTATTGCAGTAATTGTTATTATTTCTGCAGTGCCAAGCTGAAACAGAGACATGGTTTATTCCTCACTCCAGTCTGGATCCTCACTTAGCTCACACCTTGCATCTGCTGTCTGAGGACATTTTATAAACACTGCTAGGGAGTAGAGCAAAGAGAACATGAATACGGAAAATAAAACTTATGCTGGGAGCCTCTGTTTACATAACAAGATAATTTCCATGTTGTCTTTATTATCCTGTTAATGCAGCAGCATATCCTGAATTCTCTGAGCCTTGTGGGAGATCTGTTCTTGGATTCCCAGATGGATGCAGGGTGTTGGACACACCCTACCATAACCTAAACCATGATTTTCAGATACATCCAGTATATAATTCAGATTCTTTAGTTAACTGCACTTGATCTGAACAGACCTTTGCACTCCTGAGGCTGATGCCTCAAGTTTCAGCTTTTCTATTTTTCACATTCTGTGCTGCTTTAGTGGGTGGGTCTGAGCTTCACATTCAGGGATGGTGAGCTCTGTGCACAGAGCAGGGAGACAAAACAATTCCTGCTCCAGCTGGGCACCAAGGACAAATGATCCCAATCTCAGCCCCAGAGCACAAACCCCGTGGGCTGCAGAGAGAAAAACAAGCAGGGTGGGAGTGCCTGGGCTAAAGCTGGAATGGGACAATGAACTGCAAGGTGCAAATGGAGCAGAACTGATCCCAGGGAGAGAGCCCGGGAGCGCTCCTGCATTTTGGGGCCATTTTGGTTCATCTTGGGTGCAGCCCTGGCTGGGCTCTGGTGCTGCCCAAGGTGGATCCATGGAGGAGATGCTTTGAATCAATCCCTGCTTTATTCTGTAGCTCTGTCCAGCCTGCACAAGGCATCACCCCCAGCCTCCCAACAGGGCTGAATTTTCTGTCTGGGGGTTTGTGAGGAGAAATCTGAGAGGTGTGACACCAACCTCAGCTCCTGCTGCAATTATTGAAATTTAACTGCTCAGGTGATGAGGCTGAGTTGATGCCTTGTCCAGGCTGACCTAGAACAGACTCACAGTTCAAACTCGAAGGGATATTATTTAACACCTGACATTATTCACTGCTTTCCTTACCTTCTGTCAGAATGGGAAGATTTTAAAGGACAACAGAACATTCTTATCCCGCCAAAGATGTGTCCAGAGAAGGGGGAACAAGGCTCATGGAGGGTGTGGAGAACAAGTCCTGTGAGGAGAAGCTGAGGGAGCTGGGTTTGGTGAGTCTGGAGAAGAGGAGGAAGAGGAGGGACCACTTTGCCCTCCACAACTGCCTGACAAGGCTCTCCTGGAGTGAGAGAAAATGGCTTTAGATGAGACAGGGGGACTCAGATTCCGTATGGGAAGAAAGGTTTCACTGTCAGGGTGCTCAAGTTTAGAACCCTGGATACCGAGAATTTCAGAATTCCTGTGCTGGCAGGCACTGACCTCCAAGAGAACACTGCATTTCACCAAAGACCTTAGAAAAGACTTCCAAACTTGATTGATAAAACTGAGATCAAAAGTGTGTAGTTTGAATGGAAGTGTGTAATATCACATAGGAGAAAACTTGGAGTTTAAGGTTTTAGAATATAATAATATATATAATATAATAATATAATAATGTAATAATGTAATAACATATACATATATAATAATGTATATAAAACAAGATAGAAGTTCTCAAGCAGAAACCTTCAACTTGCAGTTTAAGGTTTTAGAATATAATAAGATATATAAAACAAGATAGAGGTTTGCAAGCAGAAACTAGCCCTTCTTCATGAGTTTAGGTAATATTATGTAATTAAATAAAAAAGTCCACATTGTGGAACATGAGCAGTAGTTAGTTATTAAGTTAAAATTAAAAATAATTTAAATGTAATTTCTTAATTAAACAATTTATCCTTAACAAGCCTTATAGAGAGAGAAATACAACTCCATTGTTAGTTTGTTAAAGTGCTGTAAAACTCATGGTTTGTGAGACTTTAATATAGATAAAAACTAATAAACATCTAAAAAATGCCGTCTCACATATTTAATTCCAAACTTAATAGAAAAAAACACCAAAATAATCCACATAGTGGTGCCAGGTATGAGGAACAAACTGGAAAAGGTTGCCCAGAGACTTTGTTTCCTGCTAGCTTTTGATAAATCGTTTAATATATCTTTGCTTCAGGTTTCCCCTCTGTAAAAACAAAGTACCACCTCGATTTATAAAGTCCTCTGCAGCTGTAGACAGAAAAGTCCTGTTGAAAGCTAAATATTACTGTCAAAATATCAGGAAGATAAAATTAGTATTCATACTATAACAAATATTTTCTTTGAAATGAAGAAGACAGATGCTAATAAATAGCAGAGGGCTCTGTGGCTATAGTTAAAAATGGGGTGATACTGAGAAGTAATGCCAGGGGAAGCAGACTTCTATATTTTTCTGCATATTTACTTCTAACAATAGTTCATATTTAATACTTTTGCCCAGAAATTACATATTATAAAATATTGGTGCAATAAATCTCAAGGGATCAGTCACATTAAGAAGAACATACTAAAAAGCAGGAAAATCATTTAATTAGTCCAGAGTAAACCACACCAAACTGAGTTTTAATATTTCCTTTTTTTCCATTTAGCAGCCTAAGGGATGTCCCTGCTGCTGGCACAGCATCCTTGGAGAGCAAAGCTGCTGTGTTGAACAGGACAGAGTATTGCAGGAATTAAAAATGGATTGGGTTGGGGTTTTATTGTTGGTTGGTTTTTTTTCCCTGTTTTTTTGTTGTTGTTCTTTGGTGTTTTTAAAATGCTATCTCCCTGTATTCATCTGCTTTGTCTGGGCTTTGTCTGCATATGATTTTTCACTCTGAGTTTTCTGTTCTCTCTACCCTTCTTTTACTCAGTTCTTGCTGATTTTAAGTTCAGGTCTGAAACTTCTGGACCCATTGTGGTTGAGCTTCTTAGAAATTCCTAGAAAATTCTAGAAGCAAGGCCCACAGAGCCAAATGTACTTATTATTACAGCCTGGATGCTTGGAACCTGATTTTCTAGCCACAAACCACAGCTGTCCCACCCCTCTGCTGCCAGTGCCACAGCCCAGAACAAAGGGAGAAGTCACCACAAATTAAAACTCTCCCAAATTTCCCACTGGCTTAATCTGAGCTCCCATGTGCCCAAACCACCTTTTGAAAACTCTCCTTGAGTCCTGAGGAACTTCGCAAACGTCACCCACTACCTTAAAAGGAAATCACCCATTTTCATTTTATTATTCTTATGTAATTAATTTAATCTGGTACCTACATAGCACCATCTAGAGATCTGTTTGTCCCCATTGCTGCATATCCCTCAATCACCTCAAAATATGAAGTTAAAGGCTAACTCAGCTCAGCTCTCAAATAAATAAAAAAATCAACACTAGATAATAAAGTTGGGAATATTTTTATGACACTTTAATCTGAGGAACTGATTTTTAAAATAATGCAGCTGCTCTGACATTACTTATGCAAACCCAGTGGCATTTTGTTCATTCAAATAAGAGTGAAAAGAGAAAAAGCACCCAATTGACAGCTCATGCAGGATCACTCTGGTAAAGGGAAGCAGTGGGAGACAGAAGAAATGTGATTTTTCTTTTCAATGTCATAAACCTCATTGCTGCTAATGATGAAATTCTGATATTTAAACACTACCATAGCAACACTTCCATCCATCAAGTCCCACTGCTGATGGTGGTTGCAGAAGAAGAAATTCAGCTACAAGCAATTAGGGCATGATTTTCCTCTGCCATCTTTAAAATTTGCTGCCATCTCTATCAGTTAGGGGTGGTCTACACCTTGACTGATGATTTATCAATTACATCAACTTCCTGATCACCTGTTTTATAGATTTTAAGAATGATCACAATGAACAGATTTTTTTTTCTTGATCAATTTTTGCATTTAAAAAAATGGTGCTGCAAGAAATTCCAACCAACAGCAACCGAACAAATCCTTCTAACAATCCAAGATATCTCTCCTGCTCTCCCACCAAACTACCACAGGCAACTCTGTTAATTGTGATGCTTTATGGAATTCAAAATTAATCCCAGGCATGCACACACTTACTTTCTAACTTTACACAGCTGTTGCCTTAATATGTGAAAAAAGCATTCAAATATTCAAAGCTGTTTTTTCTTCTAGCTGGATTTTTTTTTTGAAGTTTAGTCCAAGAAGGCCTCTCTCAGCAGCACTCAGGGTTGGGAGTGTGTGGAGGATGCTTAAAGTATGCAAATTGTCAGACAAAGCACACATGGGACAAAAAAATCACGAGGGCAGGAGCGTAAGGAAACATAATCACCAGTTCCCTCCATCAGATATAAGAGCAGAAATGTTGGCTATTCAGTTTTCATATAGAGGTTAACTCTCCCAAAAATCTACGTCCTTGGTGTAGTTTGAAAAAGAGGATGTCAACACTTTATTCTCAGCAGCTAAAAAGCCATTTCCTCTTGAAAAAGAAGAATGACAAACACCAGCAAAAACTCTTTTGCAGTTTAAAAGCTCCTGTCTGTGCACATTACTCTTTCACAGGAAAAAAAATAATAAAAAAAATAGATATATATATATATAAAAAAAAAATCTCTGTTTTGCTCTGTACACAAGGCTGCAACTAATTACAAGAAGAGACAGATGCTGGGTAGCCTGAAGGCTTTCCCTGCCACCACAGTGAGTCTGTGCACTAGTCAACAAGCAGGTAGTGAGTGAACTCAAATGTTATCTGACAAGGCAGCAGATCCCATCACCTAGGGTTAGAACACAGACAAGCAACTCCGTGCTCAAAAGTGGAGACAGAGAAATTTCAAGCAGATTGTTTCTGACAGAAATCATATCACAGCCTCACTCCCTGACAAAGTCTCTGCCAATGAAACTCTACACTTTCTGCTTTCCATCCTCCCCTTTAAGAAAGAGCCAGCATTTCAAAGGTACATTGGAGGTGACAGCTCAGTGCACTGTGCTCACCAAGTGCTTCTATGCTGGTTTTCTTTTTACAAGTTTTAGGGAGCCTCCACCTGTTGGGGAGCAGAGGAGTGTCCCAATTTTTCCTACCCAGTTTTTCCTACCTGGTTCTTTGTTTCTCAAACAGGTCCCAAGCTTGCTCACAGATGTCAAATGTCATTTTCACAACAGAAAATTCTGGCATGCAAAAACTTCACGTGCCCACCTGGAAGTTTTAGTGAGGTTGCAGCACCCTGAAAAGCAAAGTTAGCAAAGGGATATAAAACCTGGCTGTAATTGCCAATACGGCTTCCCCTGAAAAATCTCCCAGCTGAATCCTAGCAGAGAATTATTTATTAGCTTTGAAACACAATTTTTGCCCTTCCTCACAATAACCATGCTCTCCATACATTTTTGAGTGTTACAAATCCTTGCAAAGTAGCAGATTTGAACAGTTTTCTTGCTTTCCTGCCCAGAAAGGATTGAGTTCATCTAGATTGATTTGGCTGTTTCACTGTGAGTAATGTCAAAACAAGACAGGAGAAATAGAGTGTTCAATGGAGCACGAGAGATTTCATGTCCATGGGTTCTAGCAGTGCTGTGGATTTTGACCTGCAAGCTGGGCATTTGCTCCCAATGGCCCGTGAAAAGCCCCAGGGAAGTTTTTGGGCTCTGCTGACTAGCATTACAAATACCACTTTTTTCTTTTGCTGAACAGGAGTGTTCTCCAACCTCAAAAATTAAAAAACAGAGGACGTGAGGCACGCTTGCTTTACCCTGTGGCATCACTATGACACAGGAGGTGAATGAGGCGTTTATTTCTAAAAACTCCTTTCAGCATTTTGGGATAAACACACTGCTAATTAGCACAGGTGAGGACTGTGAGCAGAAGCAAGAATTGCCAAACCTTACAGACAGAACATGGTCACCCTGTGCTAAAGTCACTTTGGACTCCACAATTCTTTTCCATTTCCATTCCTCCTGCTAATATTTTTAGCAAAGACATTAAGGATTAAGGCATTAAGTTTAACACTGTGAATTCACAGCACTGATCTCTCCCTTTACATTACTAAAATGACTATTGCAGCATAGTTTACTTGAGATTATACCAGAAAACTAGTGGCATGAAATATAGAAAATATGTCTGGCTGGATTCAGTCAGTTTTGTAATCAGTGCAGCACACTGATTTCTGTGCAATTATTTGCTTTAGCCATAATTGAATTTACATGGCTTGGGGTGATACCTTCCACAGTGGGACAAGGTATAACTTACATAATATTCCTAGTAACTGAAGTTTTGAGCAGTCTCTGATTGATATTTCTATTTTCTGTTAGCATTAGAGCTAACAGACCTATATTTCCAGTACTAGCTCCCAATTATACAGCACTACATTAAATTTGGTTTATTATGTCTTTGTACCTCATCTGAGAATTTTTAACTTTGGAGTATCAGAGAATTTTTAACATTGGGGTGTTTTTCTGCCTTGAAATGAATTATTTTATGGAAAATCAAATTCTTTGCTAGCAGTACTGATCTACAAGTGTAGTTAGCAAGAGTGTGCTTGCTCTCTTTATCCTACTGACGAGGTGAATCTCAGCTCAGTGCTGCACTAACAGCAGCGCCACACACTTTATGGACAATTTAAAAGCACTTCCACTTTGGGGCCAGTCATGCACATCATGTGTGCATGTGAGTGTCCTGCCTGAGGTTATGAAAGACCTACAGTCCACTTCTCTTTAAAAGGAGTCTGAAAAACCAAAAAAAAGAAAAAAAAAAAAAGAGACAAAGCATCATTTGCAATAGCAGTCCAACTTATTTCCCCATTTCCTCTGACAAACTCTTTGGGTCTCTGCTAGGGAAATCAACAAGCAACCTTGAGGTGCCTTTAAAAGGAATTGGGAAGAAACTTGACAGTTTTTGTATCAGCAGAAAATGAGCAAGAAAAATCAGACCTAAAAAAAATTAACCAAAACACCTTGATGCTTCCAGACTCTTTGTATCTCAAATCTGATATACAGTTTAATTAATCCAGGCAGACCCTGGACTTAAGAGCACTTGGGTTTTGGACTTTAGTACTTAAAGGAATGGTTGGATGGCAATAACAAAAATAACAATAAAGACAATAACGAAAACAATAAAAAAAAAAAATAATAATAATAATAATAATAATAGTAATAATAGTAATAATAGTAATAATAGTAATAATAGTAATAATAGTAATAATAATAAAAATAAAATAATAATAATAATAATAATAATAATAATAATAATAATAATAATAATAATAATAATAATAATAATAATAATAATGCTCTAATCAAATGACTGTCTGGTCTCTGTGAAATCATTATATCACAAGTGCCTGAACATCATGAGCTCTCCTTGATTAATGTGACCAGCCAGAAAGGCAATGTTCACAGAAGGGTGAAAATTACCAGAAGTGAAAATTACAAACCAATTACTAAAGAAAATGAGCAATGTAACCCAGTGACTCAGTTACTCTGAGGTTGCTCCAGACTTTCAGTAGGATGAAAAGGAATTATTTTTTTCCCACATTTTCCTCCTGCTCCATGAACAAAAGCTGTTAGTTCATGCCTCCCCAGACACAGGACCAGGTGTTTTAAGAAGCACTGGGGAGTTCACACAGATAAATCCTGATGTATTTCAGAGATGCTCTCCACAAGTTTGGGAAGGGCTTTTAAAATTCTTCAGAAACTGTAGCTTCGTCACCACTCTGTCTGCTTTGTGACTACATAAAATCCCAGCTACTTCAAGGACACTTTCTTGATCTTGTGTTTATTTTGATGACCCAAAAGAGCTAAAAAGCCTGAAAGAAACCTTTTGGAATCTGTTTATACTAAATTACACAAGTTTTCCAAAAGCAGTCCCATACAAAATTAAATTAAATCAATACAATTAGTTAATACATCTGATGAAACAAGTGTTCACTGCAAAACCAATCAGAAAGCATTGGGCAGAGTGGTGGATGACTTCTGTTAGCAAATTATGGCTGCTTCATTAAAATTATAATGGAAATTATTAAAAATAATTGGTGAGCATGCAAAGAGAGATATGTACAGATTTTGGAGATGTTGCTGAAGGATTCCCTGGCAGCAGCAGGACTCCCCATGACGGGGACAAGCACAGCACTCAGGGTTAACTCTGCTCACAACACAACACACCCCTGGTGCTTTGCAAAGAGCCCACACTTCCCTTCTAAAGTTAGAAATTATAAACTTAACAAGCCAACTTCCTCCACACCTGATTGATTGGGGAATTCTGTGCAAACAGGCCCTGCTGCTGACAGGGAGTTCAGGAGAAGCAGCTGCCTGAATCCCCTCCCTGCATTGCCTCAGGCTGCACAGGTCATGTTGTCACACAAGCCACAAAGCAACACGAGCAGCACAGGTGCTCAGGAGAGCCCAAAATAAAATTTAAAAGTCTCTATGTGCTCCGAGTGCATGTCTGTGCATTGAGAACTTATTTAAGGATGGCGTGTGCCTTTGCAGAAATGCTTAAATGATTTGCAGAAATGATTGCCTTCAATGATTCACTCAGGGCGTTGTCTCTGCAGATGAAAACATACCTGAATTGTCTCTTAATTTGGTGATAAAGCCTTGTTGGAAGGCATAGAACAGCCAATTTAATACCTAATTTTAATTATTCTAATTTGTGGAAAAACAACCAAACCTGCACAATGGCCAAGAGTATATTTTTGTCCTGCTACAGATAACTAATTACTACTGAAAAATGGTGTGTTATTTTAGTTAGCTGATGTGTTGGTTTAGTTCTAGCTAATAAAAGAAACTAAAGAGCTTTTCTTTCTCTCTCTCTGCTGTTTCCAGGTAGCTGTTGCTAGTTAGTCCACACAGTTAAATGATTTCTTGTGCATCAGGTGCCTACAAGGGCAGGAACTTTGCTTTGGTACACATTTGTAAAGTGCTATGGGTGCTTCTGGTCCTTTAAAGAATAAACAACGCTAGTATGCTTCATTTAACATGTCTAAAAATATTTTTCCCCCAGGAACAGCAGGCAGGCACTCTGTAACTGGCCACAAGGCCAATAAAGGGTGATGCACATTGAGGATTGTCCCTCCACATCTCACTGGCCGTTGCTGTGATCTCTGGCTCAAAGCCCTGCCACACTGGGAACTGCTTCCCCAGTAATTAATAATCAGGGTTAGGTGCTGGTACTATACACATCTTGACAAAATTTTGATGTAAAATAGCTACTGAACTTTACTCTTTTCCTCACTGAGGTCCTCTGCTAAAACAAAAATTGCTTTTTAGCCCTCAGCCGGGTAAATTAAAGAAAAATACTTTTTTTTTGTATAGAAAAAATCCCACAGAAGGGTCAGTTGTGCATCAGGTAAGTGCCTTTACACCTTTCTGGCCCAAAAAAGAGTATTTTAACCCATCCCTTCCCAGCAGTGGCAGGATTTGCTGTGCTGCCCCAGGCTCTGTCCATTGGCAGGGCTGGCTGCTCCTTCCATGGACACAAATTCCCTGTCTGGCTGCCCCGCAGGACCTCTGATTGTCACTGACAGAGCCCTGCTGCTCCCAGAAGGGAGAGCTGGGGGGCAGCAAGCTCCAGCTGCAAAGCCCTGTCCATAAACACAGCCACCAACCCTGGAGCAGCGCAGCACTCACAGAATAACAGAGCTTCTGTGGGAGGAAACCAAAGCGTGCTGGCTTAGCAGCCGTTCTGCACCTCCAGCTCTTCTGCTGGAAATTATATTTACCTTGGCACTGCTTTTGGTCAGGCATTTTTGGGTTTGTTTCTTTCTGTTGCTATTTTATTTTTATTTTTTTAAACAGGCATTTTGTAAGAGTTCTCACTATAGAAACCAGATGTTTTCTAGAAGAAATTTCCTGCCAGTCATAATGACTCAGGTGCACTTAGTTGTTCAGAAAAGCCTCTGAAAGAAAAACCCAGTGTATGTAAGATAATGAATGTAGAGCATAAAGCTGTTTCAGTTATACAAGTATATATATTACTAGTATATGTAGTAAATACAAGCATATATTTTATATATATAATTATATACATTACATATATTTTATATAATATATATTATAAATATATATTATATATAATAATATATAATAATATAATATATATTATTTATATATTTAGATATTTTTCATATATATTTTATATATATTTTATATATATTTTTGTATATATTTTTATATTTTATATATATTTTTATATATATTATATATATATATATAAAAAAAATTACAAGTATATATTCAGTATATCCCACCCCCATTTAGACCTCACCATTACTCTTCGAGAGAGAAAAGGGTAGAAAATTTTGGGTTGGATTTGCTGTGTGGTTTTCCTTTGTTTGTTAGAGATCAAGTGAGAAGAACCATCGGGAGGCTGCCTTGAGAGGTTTTCAAAGCCGGAGGTGAATTCTCCACAAGGGAAGAATTTGCTTTGGCTGTCCTGCAGCAGATCAGATATGCTCTAGGAAAAAAAGGCAGTCGTGTTTTACTGTTATATTTTTTGAAAAATTCTTGTGTTAACATTTCTTCTCTTGGGAAGCTGAGAAGCTTTAGAAAAGAATGAAAACAATAATTATTTAATTGCTTCTCTTGTTTTTGTTGCTTTGGAATGTGGTTTGGAGATTGTTTACCAACTGGTTATTGTTTGATTGGTTTCATGTGAATTGTTTTTATTTAATGAATAATTATTATCAGCTGTATCAGACTCTGAGGAGTCAGTCACAAGTTCTGCATTATCATTCTTGCCAAGCCTTCTGTCTGTATCCTTTCTCTTTCTTTAGTATAGTTTTAGCATAGCATTCTTTAATATAATATCATAAAATAATAAATCAACCTTCTAAGAACACGGAGTCAGATTCCTCATCTCTCACCTTGTCCTGGAAACCCTCACAAACTCAACAATCATGAGCTCAATTCTTTTAGCTAACATTTCCTGCCCTCAATTATTAATTCTTCAACAATATACCTAAATTATTCTATTAGAAATTATATTGACTGAATCAGCATCCAGGAGCATGCTGGGGACAATCTGTTCCATATCCTAAGATGATTTGTTCATTGTTGATTATTTTCCATTATTACCAGTAATTTACCCACCAACCAGCAGATAAATATAAGCATTTGCTTGAAATAAAAGTTACTTAAATCTTACACAACAGGAAAAAAATGCCATATTCAGGATATACACAGGATTAAAACTGTATTCACTAACCTCCAAGAAGGGAAACTCAAGGCTTTTGGGTGTTTAATGAATTAAGCCTTGGATTGTTGTTAAACATGATTTTTAGCCACACTGAAAATTGTTTCTTGGTAATAACAGGTTTTGAACAAAATCTTTTTTTTTTTTCTTTTCTGCCTCTCATCAACTGTTATTTTGTTTCTCTTTTCCTCCCCAGCTGCTCATGTTATTACTTGCTTAATTTTTCCTGTTTCTCTTTCGATCTCCCCTCTCTCCAGGTATTTCAAAGCTAGATTTCAACTCTTCTATAGATTTCTCTAGGAGGGATTTGTTTCGATTGTATTGCTAGGTTTTATGTACTTATTGTTGCTGTTTGGAATTAAAACAATCTTATCAAATCATGATTATTCCTGTCAGAGTAATTTTTGGTTGTGGGTGTTTTTTGCATAAATACATGAGATTAAATTGTGGCTGAACACAGCTTCATTTGACAGTATAATATCATCTTCCTATTTATTGATTACCAGCTCAAGTAAACACACCATCAGCTCACCAAAATCAATATATAGTTGGAGTTTTTATTCAAGAAGAATTGCCTGGTGGCAAATAACTTTTTTCTCTCTGTGCATGTAAGTTGCAGATGATCTACAGGCTGGAAACCAAATTCAAGTGAAGTAGCAGAATAAAAACTGCACAAGGCACACGACAAAGCTGCTTTCTTTGATATATTTCCTTCTGTAGCAGTAGGAAAATCTATTCAGTGACCAGCCCTGGTGGTCTAGCAGGGTTTTTTTTAACTTGGGCAGTTCTACCAGTGAAGTCAGACATGGGCTGAAATGAAACATCCTGCAATTGCTGTTTAAATTATATCAGTAACTACTTCCCGTGCCAGATATGCCAATAACCAACTGTTTATGTAGAAATAATCTGATTTTCTGTAATGCTTCCATTATACATTGCCACATTTTTTTGATGACATATTCACTAAACAACCACTAGAACCTAACATATTCAGTGGCTGAAATATTTTGACATCACTGAAAACAACCAGGACAAATGTCTGAACCTAGTTTGTATAGATAGATTGGGGAGCTACACAGGGATGGAGAAAAAACCTGAACAGCATTAAACTTCCCTCCTTACACTGATTTTTTACCAAAAAAATTTTACCAAAGTAAAATGTAGCTGAGATTTCATTTTCCTCCACATCTGTTTTTTTTTTTGTAGGCATTAGTAAGAAAACTGATGAGCTTCCAGCACCATAAAGATCCACCAATATCAGCCTGATGATTTCTCCATAAGGTTTTTCAGCTCTTTTTGTTGAGGAGTTCCTGCGCCAACACAGAAAAAAAAAAATAAGAAAAGTGAAAAGCAAGTGTCAAAAGTAGTATTTAGTTAGAGTGCTTTAAATTGGCTAAAGTCACAACAGATATCTGCTTTGGCCAGACTACATGAGCCTTTAAAACTGCATTCAGTGTTATGTGCCTACACAGCAGATCTACCCAGCATTTGCATGGACTCACACAGAAAAAAGAAAAACACAAAAAATCAAAACACAAAAAAAAACCAATGAAAAAAAAAAAGCCCCAAACAGTAGGAAAAAAGTGTTTGCCTAAGAAAACCATCTTCAGTAGAGGAATCCTCTGGTGGTCTGCCATGGGGCTTCCTCCTCTGGGCAAACAAACTGCCATTATCCTACCTGGGATTCAAATCAAAATCAGATTACATGCTCACTGTGTGCAGTGCTCAATCTTTTCTCCTCTGCAAGCATTTATGAGACACAGGGTATCCTTCACCAAAGAAGAGAACACGTAATGATAACATATTTATGAAACTTAAGTGGTTCAATTATTTTCATCCCAGTAGCTTTATGAGAGAGGTAGAAGTATGAAACTCCATGAAATGATATAACTCAGAGGAATTATTACAATGCTTGTGCATTACTACTAATTCCACCCTATTAGATGATACTATATCTTTTCATAATGAAGATTAAATGCAGCAGAAACCACATAATGGCAGAACTGCTGTAGATCAAATTGAGTCTACCATAAGAAAAATGATCACTGATCCCAAGACGTTATGGAGTAGTAAACTTAAATTGTGCTGCTTTTCAAGTTTATGTGACTATGATTATTTAATTTTCCTTTGTGCCTGCTCAAGTATAGCTGTTATGCGACTACACATGAGAGAACCTGAAATTAATTTGTCTCTATGAGATCAGTGACTGTACAAATTCTTATGAAAACTAACATGCCATGACAATAGTAATTTTGATGAAATTACAGCAAGAACTGCAATTCTCTGCCATCTGGCTGTCTCATCATAACTACTTTGATGTGCTTTTTATTACTTATTTACTCACTTCAACTACTTTAGCAGTTGTTTCAGAGCTAAGAAACATTAACTGCAGAGCAATATTAAAGAAACAGCATTGCCAAAGCTTAACATTAACTCCTCACAGAAGTCTAAAACAATCCACAATCATCATTAATTAAAGCCCTAAAAATGATAGATCTACTCTATAATAGATCTACTTTATGAAGCAGACACATTTTCTATTTCATATTTTAAAATGCAAATATGTATCAGTTTTCAGAGTAGTCTGATTAGTTTATTCAAAAGTCAGAATGCCAGACTCCTTTCATCTTCCTAAATAAAACCTTTCAATTACTTTTGGAATTGAGTTACATATTTACTTAATACACGACCACAATTAACAGACGGAAAGGGAAGTGTATCTAGGTACATTTTTAGAAATAAGGAACCCATTTACTTGAGGTCAGGGTATCAGTACTGTGCATTTCTAATTCAATCATATTTATTCCAAGGCAAATCCTCTCTTTGGCGACTTCTTATGAATACTAACCAGCCACCATAATTTATTTCCTTTATAAGGGGTGGAGAAGGTCAAACACTGCCTTTATGTTACCACTGCAAATCTGTGTGCCTGGTAAAGGTCCTGATCTGAAAACACAGAAGTTTTGTCATTTTATACCGCAGTCTCTCAGGTTTCTGAGATAAACCCCAGCATGCCCAAAGCTCGAAGAATCTTTGCTGTTTTCCAGGAGCTATGGACATTTTCCATATCCCTTGGAGAATTCTTAGATCATAGCACACATCATGGTTCCAAATGTGTGTGCACAAGGTGCCATCTACAACGTGGTGACTTAGCACACACAGATTTTACAGAAATGCAGGATTTCTGAAGGCTAAGAGAAGATATCACAGAGAACACAACCACCAGGAGTCACAAGGAGTTGACTAGAGAACACAACCACTAGGAGTTGACTGGGAATTAATGTCACGTTAGAGCTCAGATCTGTATCTTGGGGTCAGGGTGAGGACCTGCCATGGTGGAACTCCTCTAACAACGTTGTATTTCACCCTCTGTGAGCTCTAAACTTGCAGGGAATTACATTAAAAAACACCAAAACAAAACTAGAAAAACACACCAAAAAAACAACAAAAACAACAAAAAAAAAAAAAAAAAACCACCCAAAAAGCCACCAAAAAACCAAAGCAAAAAAACCCCAAACCAACCAAACCAGCAAACACAACAGATAGAGCTGCCATCAGAAACTCCTTGCAGATGGCATAAAATAGCTTAACTACAATTCACTGGGAGCTAATTTCAGTCATTGCTAATACATGCTGGGTAGAAAATTAGTGTCAAACAACAAAATGGCATGATTTTTTTTTAAAAGCATTTGGATTCAAGTTTCAAATAATCTCTATTAACCAGCAATCAAGTTTGCAGATTCAAATCTCCCCCACAGAATTACACAGTACCAGCTATTCTTTCAGTTTTAATAAAAAAAAAACCAAAAACCACCAGAAGATGTTGAACATTATTGTTAGATTGTAATCATTACAGTAGTGAAACATATGGCTATATAACACAGCCAGATATTTATGTGGTGACTGGACAGATACAGCATTTTGCTAATTGTTTGCTTATCTGAGTTGTTTTTCTCTGCTGAACAGAGTGGAATGTTTCTGCACTGAGCTTTGCCTTTTATCCTGTATTTGATCCCTCCCTAGATTTATTAACACAGACCTGCCTGAAGAGGCCAAGATGCCAAAATTATGGGGACAGAACAGGATATTCAGATTTACTTCCCTGTGTCTGTTTACTCATTCTTGCAAAAAACCTTACTTCCTTTTTATCTAAAGACCTAAAATTAGGAGGCTATCAATTGCACAATAAATGGCTATATCAGACAATCTGCAGACTAATCTTGGAGACAAAAAATTGGACTCATTACAAAAATACTTCTCAAAAACATCACAGCTATGCCTTGGTAACATCACATATGAAGATTTAAGCAACACACCTGGATTATTATTTTTTTATTGTGCTTTCAGGCTTCACAGATTGATAGCAAGTTGAAGGAGGCAGTGATGGAGGTACTCTGTACATCTAAGATGTTAAACCACAGTTTGCATCTGTAGAGAGTTAAGACTGCAATACTAATAATTCCATATAGATAATTCTGCAATACTGTTAATTCTACAGGTTTTCCAAAAGTTGATTTTTTTTTTTTAATTAGTTTTTGGAAAGAATAATGGATTTATCTTTAAAACCTGTAGGTGCTAGTAAGAGTCAAGCAGTGGGTTGCATAAGACTGGAGATAGGAACTTGACATTAAAAAGACCCAAACAATTTTTGCTTTCTGTTACTGTAAAATTAGAGAGCTTTCTGATCTGTTTTGCGCTAACACACATTCCTAAACTTGAC
Organism: Zonotrichia leucophrys gambelii; assembly: GCF_028769735.1. NCBI lineage: Eukaryota > Metazoa > Chordata > Aves > Passeriformes > Passerellidae > Zonotrichia > Zonotrichia leucophrys. The sequence goes on from NC_088175.1 coordinate 52,358,889, forward strand.
CTGTGTTTGTAACAGCCAGAACACATAATATGTACAGGGAAAAAAAAAAAGCTAAATGTAGAGGCTAATTAAAAGAACTAAGAACAATTTAATCTGTAACTTTCTAAGACCTTTTGAATAGAATACATTCCACATTAACCTTTAACACCAGTATTGTCATTCCATATTAAAATTCAGCATTCTCAAGTCAATGCTTTAAGTGAAATCTCTATTGAGCTTTATATTTTCCTCCAAGCAAACTGCAGAAGGACAAATACTTGTTAGTTAGAAAGCCAAAAACGTTCTAACTCTAAACAAAAAAATTTTAAACTGTGTTTCTGCTATGAAAATAATAATTACATGGCAAAAACATTCAAACAATTATGCTGGGACAAAACTCTGACTTGGGAGATAATGGATAGAGCCAGCAGGGACTAAAATGTGCAGCATTTCCTGGTCATTTACTCACTGGAAGATTTGAAAATCAGTTTATTCATGGGAGAAAAATAACCTATTGCCACCAGTCCTTGATCATAAAACACATAGAACTTTAAACTCCCAGCGCAATATTGAAAGGAAATAAATGTGCATCTAATCAGCTTTGCCCTTCATAGCAGGTATCACTTTGGCAATCAGGAGCACACTGTGGATAGCAAAAATAATGGGAAGACAATATTCTGAGTGGGGAAAAAAAAAAAAAAGAAAAAAGCCTACACACTCTGCAAAACACACAGGAAGACTGTAACCACAGGTGGCTATTTCTGCTGACCTAAAACAATTCCCTAAAACGGTGGCTGTGATGCAGCCAGAACACCAAGGGCATGTTTTCACTTTAACTTATGCATTCTTCTGGAATCCTGAGGTCTGAGTAAACCGCACCATCCCAAATAACCCTTCAAGATGCAAAGGCAGGCTCACCCCGACAGCCCACAAAGAGGTGCATGAAATGACTGCCTCTCAGTGCTGAAATCCCACAGAACCATTTCTCTTTACACGTCTCTATCAGGGATTTTATTCCCTTCCACTTGAGAGAAACCTGACAAAATGAAGCAACCTTAGTGAACAGAATGGCAATTTTCATAAAATGCACAGTCAAACTGGTAAAGGCAAAAATCATCTAAATTCTCCAATTTTTACTTCAATTTGAAATAAAATAATGTGAAATACAGTCATTGTGGGTTTCTCATAATAAGACACATTTTACAGGTACTAACACCAATAAGTAATGTATATGAATTTGCTGGCAATTCCGAACTGCTTGTCTTTCACAGGATTTCTTATGGCTATTTACATTTTCACTCAGTGAAAATCAATTACCTTCCCGCAATAAGCCTCATTTGCTACCTTTGAGTATAATAGAAACACCATTAGGATGATGACATTACCCAAAAGAAGGGCACCACACAGTTGGTAGACATAAATTAAGGACCCTTTCACATATGCATTAGAAATACTGCTGCGACTGAAATATGCATAAACCCCGGATCTATTAGAGCTATTAGCGCGATTTTGAAGGAGGGAGGATGGGAGAGGGGGGGGAGACGGCGATCCGCTACTTCGACAAAATCATCTATTTCCTTCTTTTTTTTTTTTTCAATTTTTTTTAACCTGTTTTTTTTTTTTTTTTTTTTCTCCTGAGTGTTTTTTCTCACTGATGCAATAAGCAGAGGCCCCCAGCTGAGCTGATTTTGGAAATGCCACTGAGCATGGCGTGCGCGCTTGGCTTGGCGGCGGCACAGCCCGCTCCTCCCGCCGCCCTGACCCGCGCTGCTCCGCGGATGTGCGCCCGGCTGGTTGCTGTTTCATGTGGAAAACACCTCCCGCCCGCCCAGGCACGGGATTTAGGCACGTTTAACTTCCATCAGGGCTCCCCGATAACTTATTACCCAGCCTTAATGGGACTAACGCCGAGGGCTTTGTGTGCGCGCTTAGGGGGGAGAAACTAATTTAGAGATTCCGCCCTTGGAGTCTGTTAACTGTGTTCAGAAGTAGCTTCCTCTTATCTTATTCCTCATCTTTACCTGGGCTCTTATGAGCTTAAGCAAAACAAAATTATGACGCAGTGTGAATGGTGCATTATGGATTAAAAGTGTAAAATGCTGTTCCCTGCTTCCATGTTGTAGTAAGGGTCCCCAGGACGAGGCGAGAGTTGAGAATTGACTCCAAGTTCTCAGAAGGCTGATTGTTTTATGATAATATATTATATTAAAAGAAAATTATGTACTAAAACTACACTAAAGAAAGAGAAAGGAGACATCAGAAGGCTGGACAAGAGCAATAATAAAAACCCATGAAAGACTCAGAGATTCCTACACAGCTGGCTGTGATTGGACATTAAATTAAAACTGTTCACATGTCGGGTAAACAATTCTCCAAATCACATTCCAAAGCAGCAAAACATGGAGAAGCTGAAGCTTCTCAGGAGAAAAAACCCTGGTGAAGGGATTTTTCATAAAATATCATGGTGACACTTCCATACTCGTTTGACATACCAATGAGCCCATTAGGAATAAGCAAAATATTGGGATGCTGTTTCTCCTGCAGGGCTGCTGATCATATTTGTCACGTGGTTTTTAACAGAAAAGCTTGTTTCTCTGACATATCAAAAACTATTTGGTTCTGCAGGCAGGTTTTAAGATTGCTCTCACCACTCAAAAGCCAGGACAATCTCGGGCCTCCAGCAGGCATTCTGCTCTGAACAAAGTTAAATCCACCAAACACCCAACATCAATGTGTGAAAACTTGCCTAATCACCAAAACCACAAGTATTTAAGGTGCAGAGGGGTGATCCAGGACTTGTGGCATTCCATAATGAAAAGCCACATTGGACATACAACACAAGCAGTAACCTGGGGCTCCTCTGCCTTATAAATGAGTCAGAAAAAGGATTCTAGGAGAATCTAACCTATTTATACTATTATTTTATAAGGTTGCCATTAAATCCTGACCACGCTGCAACTAAAAGAACATGGAGTATTTCCTAAATAACTTCCCTTCTAATGTATTCCATTTTTCTGTTAGACACAAAAATAATATCTGTAAATGTTTGCTACACATGATTTCCAAATAAGCTTGACAGGAATAAGGTGTTACTGAGTTCTTAAGGAAAATGCAGCAAAGAACTAAACTTTTCTATTTTCTTTTCCCCTAGGAATAAAAGACCAAATGGATGAAAAAGTATTATCTACTTACATTATCTATTTAAAATGTTATCTACTTACATGAAAAATTCTGATTGGCAGAGGAATGCCCAAATCTCTTTGGGCATTCCTATTGGTACAATGTACAGTAGAAAATATGCAGAATGGTTGTGCCTTCAGATTAATCATTTAGACACTATACATTTCATAAGGATAAAGGTCATAACAGCTGAGCAAATAATTTCCATCAACATTTTAAATAAGATTATAGGATACATAGATTTTTTCATCCAAACTGGGCAGAACCTGTGCAAGGTATTGTGGCATTGCAGGAAATTATCTCTCTGAAGAAAACACTACAGAGGAAAATACAGAAGTTCTTTAAATAAAAAGCAGATAAAAATGCCCACTTAAATGTTAGATGCTTTTTCCATTATCCTCAGTAAAGATAATTCTAAGGACCTGTTTCATTTTAAGGACACATACAAGTATTACATTTATTCAAATGTTAATTTAGTTTTTTAAACATATTTGATCTTCTCTTAAAACACATCTATGAAGTCCTCTAAAAAGGACATTTAAGCAAAATATGAGAGGGCTGTCTTCTCTGAAGTCAGTGTAAGAAATTAGGAGGAATTTGGAACTATAATAAAATTTTCTATTTATTGCAAATTTACGTCTCTCAGTACAAAAATACCAAGAGCACTAAATATATTGCTTTTCTTCCTCAGATATTCACATTGTTCTGATCTTTAACATATATATGAATATATGTGAAGAGAAGCATTTCTTGTTTTCTGATTAAGGTGTTCTTTTGCATCTAATAATTAGAAATGCTTAATCAATTATTTGTTAAATGCCTTAATTAAATAACTGATGGATCTCAGCCTTGAATTTACACAATCTAGCTGGTAATGATGACTTTTCTTGTGAAAATTTATCTCTATATTGGAAACCAGGACCTGGTGAAATTGATGCATTTCCTTCCCTGCTTCTTCTTCATCCCAGCCTCCCATTCCATAAAGTAGAGAATGAGTAAAAATTCTGGCAGATTATGAAATCAACAGTCTAAGAAAACACTCATTCTATCACAAATGCATTGCAAAGTCCAAAAAAAGTATGCTCGATACTAAAACCAGGCAGGAAAAGCCTTCGGAATTTAATCTTTCCAAAGAATCTGGAAGAAGAATAAGACATAATAAGACATGTAATAAGACATATTACACTTCCCCTAATGTAAAGCTATTGGAAGTGAGTTTAGTGACACTTGCTGCTGAATGGGAGACAAAGAGAACAGAAAATGCAAAGGGCTCCATCCTTCTCCACCTCAGAGCCACTTTTCAGTTTCCATCAGGAGCTGTGCCCAGCCCTTACAGCTCAGCCAAGCGCCCACAGAACAAAGGGAAAGGGCAAAAGCAGCCCTGATGCAAGTCAAGTGTTCCAGCAATGCTGGGATCCCCCAAGAACCAAATTCAGCACCTCCACAACCACTCTGCACCACCAGACAAGTTTAGAGCACAAAGACCAAGGCCTAGGGGCTTAATTTTACGAGGATAACACTAAACTCCTTCAATGTTCACAAATTGATGTCAAATGACATCCACAATCTATGAAAAATAAATATTAGGGAAAATAAAACCCCACAATGAGAATTGGGGACTAAGGCTGAACATGAATTCCAACCTTCAGCTCCTTTGTTTTATGTGATGGATTTTCATTTGTATTAACAAAATTTCTTCCAAGTGATTTAAAGATCCCAGTGATAAGTTTCACCTAGATACTTTGATAGCTTAATGTGGCTTCTTCAACTGGCATATTTGATTATTTATCCGGCACTTTAGATGTGCTGGAGGATTCTGTTCCCAGGAAATTGCCCTGATGCTCCTGTAAATCAGCAACTGCTCAATTTGAATGAAGTGTTTCCAAAAGCCAGCGTTGCAGCAGTCCCTTTGAGAGGCATAAAAGAGAAAGGAGTGGTTTCTGCAATGTCTGCTGCTGCCCCTCTCCTGGCTTCCTCTGCTCATCACAGCCATCAGTTTTAGTTCATCTAGATGGTGCAGAAACACTTCTGCCATGTTTACCAAACTTTATCCTTATTAGAACAAATCTCTATACCTAAACGGGGAAAAACAACCACTCAAAATAAGTTCTTTGTTCTTGTGCTTCTTTTGAACACATTCCTATGTTTTCTACAGCTTTTGTAGTTATTTAACTCCAGTTGCTTGCTGAAGAACCAGATATTACAATAAAAAGTCCCAGGAAGTCTCACCTGCACAGCTGAGCATAGTTTGGATATTTTTGGAAAACAAAACATTGAACAAAAATGCAAACACCCCTATGCCACTGTTAAATCCATCAACAGAAGCAGTTCTGGTTCTGGCCATATGAAAAAGAATGTAGAGGAAAACTGAAGCAAAGCATAAAGAGACACAAGAGGTGAGCACAGTGCTTTCTTATCAAACTGAGGAGGGTGGAATGAGAAAGCAGAGGGCGTGATGGCACTGGGTGGCAAGGAGAAGGGACTGAGAGGGGACTGCCTGGCTGTTCAATGGGTGCTTCAATTGGAGAAGTGGCAGCTGATCAGATGGAGCAAGCTGCTACAGGCTACAGAACAAAGAAGGGAACAAGTGCCTCATTAACCTGTGGAATAACTTGACATAAAATGCTGCAGTTACTGAAGGATTGCAGGTTTTGAACCAATTCACAGTGGGCAGTTAAATTTCTTATGCTAATAAATCCCTGTAATGTTTCATTTCAGCAGTAGAAAGCAAATTGAAATATATATGTTCTACCACACATATATATACGTTCATGTTGTAGAAATTGTTTGTTGGGGATGAGTTATTTGTTGGGTGTAGGGAAAACTCAGGGCTCAATATGAGTTATTAGTAAGTCTTGTTTATTGAAGAGAGTATCAGACTTTTACACAGCAAGTAATAAGTTCATGAATATTCTGTAATTTACACTGTCCACTGGCTACATTATAACACTAGCTCTTCTTCATTCCTCAGAGGTTACATCTCTCTTTTCTCATGTCTCTGTCACTATTTGTTATCATACTACAGCTAGGCTTAAGGACACGCTATCTTGAAGGTGTAGGACTTGGAATTACCCACGGCCTTGTACTTTTCTAGTCTTTAGTTAGCTAAAATCTCAACACGTTCATATAATAATTAACACATATATATAAATAACATATACATATATGTATAACACATATATGTTCCTTTGAATTGTTTCTGATGAGGATTCATTATGCATTAAACAAAATGGTTTTTTTTCAATTCTTTTCAACAGACTGGAATAATCATAATTATCACCATGAAGAGACACCACCCCCTCAAAAATACAAACACATTATCCTCATCTGCCTCAAAACATATGTACACCCTGTGGTTCAAGACACTGCCATGGCACAGTTATCTCACATTCAGGGTACTAATAGGATGATGGTGCTTGTTCATGGGTCAGTGAGCAAGCCAAAGCTGCCTAAAGTCACACTCCAGCTTGGAGAGGAAAGAAAGAGGGGGTTTTGCCTTTATTTGTTTTTTTTTTTAATTTTTTTTTTTAGCAGAGAAAAACAGAAAGAACTGGTTAGATTTTGCTGTTTCCAGACTGTTTTATCTTTGTGTGCGCTCTGCTGCCTGCCCCAGCATAGCTGTGCTGGTAATTTTCCTGCCTGCAGGCCAGCGGGTCAGGGGTTGAAGGACAAGATAAAAACTTAGGCTGTAATTCAGTGGTGCCACAGAGGCACAGTGCTCGTAGGGCAAGAGCAGCCACACTGTCAAAGGTGCCTTCTCTGGATGAAACACTGAGCAGAGGTCCCTACTGGCAAAGTCAAATGAAAAAGGAATAAAAGCTCCACTGCAAAAAAAAAAAAAAAAGGGTTTGGAAAATGACTGACATGGAGTTGAAAAAGAAAGCTGAAGTTCTGGTGGCTTTCTTGTTTAGCTAACATTTACTTTTACATATGTCCTTCAATATTTATGGAGGTCTGGCAAAAATATTTGTATTTTCAGTTTCATTATCAGTTCATATTAGTATAATTAGACAATATAGCCTCTATCTTATTTCAATTGATGTGACTTTCATTAATAAAACTTAAAGTATATAACTGAGTAAAAAAGCAATTTCTATCCTTTTTTTTTGGAAACAGAATGAAATGGAGTCTTAGTTGTCCCATTTTAAAAATGTTTAACTTACCATGTTCATGTTGGCAGTCGGTTACTACTGCCAAGTGTTTCTGCTGGTAGCCAAATAAATGAACCATTTTCAAAGCTAATGAAAAATGATAAAAATGAAAATGATAAAATAGATAATTCAGTGAGCAGTAAACTAAGCTTTATCTGAAAGCAAACAACTAGCATTACCTTGAATACTAAGCTGAATGAAGAAAAAAATTTAAATAAAATTCCATACTCTAGCAATCAAATAGAAATGCATCTGAAAGCACAGTTTAACTTTAATACATTTATAAATAGCTGTAATGATATTGGTCAACAACAAAAAAAAGGTACAATTCCTAAAGTTGGGGAAAATTTGATATTATTTCATAGAAGAGAAAAATTCACATGTTTATTCTTAGCTTCATTCCATGTAGCTGTGGCCAATTCTTAAAGATCAGAAAGTAAATTTTCAAAAAAGTTTAAAGTTAGTAATAATAAAGTCATTAAAATAGTTTAAAGTTATTATAAATTAAATCTACCCATAAACTTGATTTGAGTGATTTTGTGTGGAAAACTGTTATGTGCAATACTGCAATAGACATACGAGCATTGAAATTAAAGCAGAAATTAAGCTTTAATCACTATAGTTTTTTTCTTGAGTGTAGAGGGAAACAAAAAAAGTACTATTAGTCTGACAGAAACCTTAAGTTGTAAACCTTGAGTTGTAATAAACGCATTTTTCCTAGGAGTGCTCTTCTTGTGGGTACAGTTCTCTCATAGGAAGTCATGGTCAGAAAAATGAGATGTGCTAAGGCCAAAGTTTACGTTCACAAAAAAAAATTTAATCTCAAGGTGTTCTTCAACAGCACTGCAACAATAAAATATTGGCCCAGACCTATTAAAAAGACCTGCACTGTTTTTATTAAGAGGTTGTGCAATTATTTACCAGTCCTAATCATTGACCATTCACATTGAATATCTTACAAACGTTTAAGGTCCCATATTGTCCTGTGGAAAACTCATTAAAGCTTCTCATAAGAGCCCTGAAACCATTTCAGATTACTGAATTTTGGATCCTACATGTTCCAAGTGTGGTTGGAAACATAGATAGGCTTAACTGAAAAAAAAAAAAAAAAAAGGCAAATTCTGTTAAAGCTCTTAAATACCAGAACTGCCTCTGAAACAAACTTCTAGCGTAAAAGAAAAGGCATGAGAGTTGGAATGCAAAAATAAGGGGTTAGAGTATTATACACTCATTTTAGGGGTACCAATCATTTTAGGGGTACCAATCATTTCAGGGGTACCAATCATTTCAGGGGTACCAATCATTTCAGGGGTACCATTAATTAAGAGCATTAATTATTTTATAGTATTAATACACTTCTGGTATTTCAGAAAAGAAACCTTTTCCTGGCAAACACCCTTGGGATGAAACACAAGATTCCCCTGGAAATGAGGTGAGCCCAGGTGATTCAAGTAATTTAGACAGAGGCATTCCTCATTAAACAGCTTTGCAGAGGAACCACAATACAACTAAACTGAGCTCCACCACTGCATTGAGTGGGAATAATTCCTATCAAAACCGTTGGAAAGGTGCAAACCTATGTAGCACAAGGGGAGTGATGGGAGTAAATTGAGCAGACAATGTTTTTTGGCTGAATGTCAGAAAAAATATTCCTAACAGAGAAGACAACTATTAAACTGCAGAAAAGCCACCCCCAAGGGAAAGTGATAAAAGTCTCATTCCTTCAGTCCTTTGAAAGGGAATTAGGTACTGCAGAAGATGCTGTAGAAAACAGTACTGGGCTTTTGAGATGATTTTTAAATGGCTGTTACACCTTTCTCCTCTCTCATTCCTGTCATTTTCAGAACACAACTGGGGCAGCACAGAGCACACATGGCAAGGAGGGAATTCCCAGTCTGTCTTTGGCTTCCTTCCCTTTTCCTTGCCGTTCCCACCCTTTCCCACCATCTATCCCAGCCTGCCTTTGGGTTCCCTCCCTTTTTCTTGCCATTCCCACCCTTCCCATCACCTACAGATGGGCTGCAGGAGCAGGGGGCAATTACAAATTACGCAATTACAAATTAATCTCTGTTATTGTTGCAGAAGCCTCGAGCTGTGCTCCACCAGCACAGAAGTAATTTTGTTGTCTTTGGGAGCGGGAAGGTTGGCTGTGCATTTGTCAGTTTTATCCTTGTCAGGGTGTTTGTGGGGGTTCTGCTCAATATAACGAGACAAGTGAGTCAAACAGCATTTCTCAACTTTAATATCCCAAGACTTTGCACTGGCATGAGGATTGCTGGCACAAAGCCTCCTTATAAAGTTCTTTTGTCACATACTGCATTATAAACCTACCAGATTCTCTCCATTTCAGGCACTGACACATTTTCTAACCTTTTTTTACATGCCATCAAAGCAGGAAACACCCACCAAAAATCCAAAGCCAGCCCCACCCCATCTGTTGCATTTTAAAGCTTTATCTCAAAAGAAATTCAGCCCAGTTCCTCAGTTTCACTGTCACTTCCTGATACGCATACTTTTAGCAAGAAAAGGGAGTGATATAACTATTTGTTCTAGTTAATAACTCTTGTTCCCTGCAATTTAGGACAAATTCTCATCTTTTGCCTTCATCAAATTATATCTGGATCATGAGATATGACTACTTCAATACATAAGAATAAACACACTTCTTTCTCTCTTGTATCACTTTACCCAGAAACAAAATGTTATTTTGAAAAAAAAATACAAGCCCAAACACACAGAAAACACCTCAAACTACACAAATCCAAAAACCAGCTTATAAACAAACAAACTTGTAAAAAAATTCTCAGGAGAGCATTTGTGCACTACTCTCAAATTTATTTACTATTATTTTGTATACTGTGCATCCCAAAAATTTAATTTGTTAATAATTTAGAAATGTGCCCAATTGTTGTGAAAAACCATCTTTCATTTACAATTTTCATCTTTTTATCCTTCAAAACTGACAGATCAAAGTGCCAGTTGTTGCACTTTCTTGGGAATTTAAGACTGATTTCCACTTTTCCAACAGCTGATAGTTTTTAACGGCTGCTTGACTGTGATTGTTCTATTAAGACAACGATAACAATAAAGTTTATATAAGTGAGTGTCCAACCAGGAAACAAAAGTTGCATTTTCCCTTCAAGACCATTACCTGTATAACAATCTTAATTCATATGAAGAAATTCTATTATAAGGGACTTTTTAAAATTTCAGTAAGTCCATTAGACCGCAACTCAAGTGAGTACTAAAATTCTCTGAAAAAGAAGGGATAGGTTTCCAAATAAAACTTGCAAAATGTGTAAAAGTTGAGGCCCACCATCTCTAACTTTAATATGTATTAAAAAAACCATTATTATTTTTTGAATAGTAGTTTAGTACAAAAAAAACTAATGCCTTTAACTGTTTTAAATGCATACAGACACATGTATATAGATATGACAGCAGGGCAATTTCTCTGCAAACAAACAAGTTTAAGATCTGATGGATGCTCCTCTGCAACTCCATGTCTTCAACCAGCACTTGTGGCATTAACCCCTCTTAAGAGAAATAAGAGATTTCAGGGAGATCTGATGGAAAAAAAAGCTTTTGGTGCCAGGTGAGATTTCAGTGCAAATGAGAACCATTTGCCCCCACCAGAAATCATGTTGTATCCTTTCGGGTTTTGTCCAAATATTCACCTTCCTCTCACAAGTGTTGGTAGAGCTCAACAGCTTGGTGCAGAGCTGTGGGGCTGAGGAATTGTCTCCCACAGCCCAGAGCAATGCCAGAAGCTGGGAGGCACCTGCAGCTCATTCCCTGGGCTGTGTTTGCACACCTCCTGTGCTCCACACAGAAATCCTGCTGCTGCTGTGGACAGCAGGAGTTCTGCTCTCAGCTCCACTGGAAGCCAGAACTGTGCCCTCTTTTGTTATCAAAGCCCACAAACCCAAAATCCAGCCCTTTGTGGTTTGTTTTCAGCAATAAAGAGGGGTGCCAACACTTGCTGCAAGGCAGTGAGGTTTTCTGGTTTTGCTAAACATTATTCAAACTGTGATCTCTCTCAATAATGAAGGCACTCATATTGCTGAAAGTGTCCAATTTCAGGTTATTTATCAGTATAGAAATGGCAACACCAATTGAATTCTCACAGCTGCACTTTTAAACAGGAAAGGGCAGAGGATTGCACTGGAGAGAAGCAAAAGTGGAGCAACAGGAGCCGTGGTTGTGTGGATCCAATGGCTCCATCACCTCAGAACTGGGAAGAGCTGTATTCCAGAGCAGCCTGCACACACTTCTACAACCCTCAAAGGACCCAGGTCAGAAATCTGTGCATCCTCAGAGGTAAAATATAAGTTTCTTTTTCCTTGCATGTGAACAGTATCGAGGACAGCTTGAACTCGGGGCATGAATCGGCTTAAGAGAGCAAGAAAATAATGTAGAAATACAAAAAGACAACCTAAACCTCCCCCAAACAATTAGTACTAAAAAGATTTCAGTCCCAGCACAATGCTCTTTCAGTCTAGAGCGCAGTCTTGAATATTCAACTCCTGCAAAGTAATTTGTGCCAACCTACTCCAAGCATATCACAACTTAAAAGCCATGATGTATAGCAACCATGCCAAAAACTTACACTTTTTTGAAGCAGCTTCACACTTTTTAAGCAATTCCTCAGTCATTCATTTTATAAAAGTTAGGGTTTCATGTTTTTCTTAATCATCACTCACAAATCAGCAAAGAACCTATTACAAGAGCATTTATTTAACAGTTTTCTAGCTGAAATGCTCATAATGTGAGCCAAGTTACCCAAGATGTACCAGGAAGGACAGGCAGCTTTTGGTCAATCTGCAATAGTGGTTAATAAATAAATGAGCAAGGTTGGGTTTATTTTGTAATATATCATTTTTCCATAAATATAAAAAATAAATTTATTCATTTATATATTCAATATATATATAATAAATAAATAACATAGAAATATCATTTAGCCATAAATATATCATTTAGCCAAAAAAGCTGCCTAGTTTCGTTGTTTACTGGATTATTTAAAGTGTTATTACCATAAAACTCAATGTTTCACTCAAAATAGTTAAGCAAACCATTGGGATAGAGATACTGAACACTGTTGCAAGTTATGCAGGTGAGACAATGATTATATGAATAGTGCTAACAGGTCTCAAGTGTATTTAGAGAGTATTTTCATTTACAATAACCGACTGCTGTATTTCAATTTAATTTCGATTTAATTTCTTCAATTTCATTTCTTTAGTGCTACAAATGCCAAGCAAATCATTAAAAGAAATGTCATCTCTATCAGTGGCAGCTGCTGCTGCTACAGAAAGAGGAGGGGAGGTGCAGGAGCAGGGCAGCCAGCAGAGCCCACAGCGGTCTGCAGAGTCACTAGTGGGAAAACAACAAAGGCCTTTCCATGCAACTACCGCAGATGTGCCCAGAGCCAAACTGTCAGAAGCACTTAGGGTGACAGCTACTCACAGTTCATTATTTCCTTCTCACAGGTCACTGGGTGACAAGCTGGGTCACCGTGCTTGCTCGGCTGCTCCCGGCTCCCCCACGGCCCCCCAGTCAAGGTAAGCGCCTCGAATTAGTGCCAGAAAATATCTGCAAGCGCTGCCTGCAAATGGGAGTCTGCTCTTTGGTACACCTTCCTTCTCAGGTGGATGGATGGCATCGCCCTGTGCTGGGTTTGTACAGGATACAGCTCCTGGAAGAGTTTTGTCAAGACGCGACTAAAGCAGATAATGAAAGCTAATTTGGCACCAATTTGAAGTTTTAACCTTTACAACACTCACATGGCAGATGCATCATGAAAAATCATGGCAACTCAAGGGAAAGGTGCTTTTCTCATAGAGGACTTTCCACTTTTATAGTATATCAAATGAAAGCAGACTTCTAAAATGCAAAAAATAGAGTCTAAAGTACATTCTCTTTTTTTGTGGGTTGTGTATAAACAGGTTTTTTTAATACTCCAGTAATAATTAGTGCTTCTAATACATTCTGATCTGTCTTCATGGAGTAACCAATTTACAGTGCAGACATAGATCATGACTTTTTCATCTCTTTTGCCCACATGGAGTTTAAAATGAGTGAACAGAGTATCAAGAATCAAGGTCAAGCATTTGCTTAGCTGTAACAATGGAAGTGGGAGAAGGTTCCCATTTCCTCGGGGCTATTCCTTAGTCATTTTCCCTACACTAGAGCGAGTCTTACACAAAATGTAACAACTGGATTTGTCCAAGCGATTCAGAAAAACTAAAATGAAACCAAGTGTCCCAGATGGACCTGCCTCAGTAGTAAATGTGACAAGGTCACCAACATTCTGCTTCAGATCCAAGAGTGCTTGTACCTACCCTGGAGCACACCTAAATGCAGGCCTGGGTTAGAGACCAAGTACCCAGAAACTTGTGAAACCAAGCTTATTTAGAGAAACAAAGTGATCCAATAAGGCCCGAAACCAAAACTGCATCAGAACAGGTGATGAATTTTAGAGAGGTGGCCAGCACCTTCTAAAGGGACAATTCTCACATTGAATGTACTGTACAAATCTGTTGCAGCTGATTCAAGAGTACTTCCTTATTTTCCTAATTGGGCCCAACATGTAAAATCACAACAAGAGAAATAACTTAAAATGCTGCTAGAAGTTATAAAGGTTACATTTCCACAACGCTTAAATCGTTACTATCTTGACACAGCAAAGTTTTTAATAAAACTGTCCATTCCAAACAATTTTTGAGTGAAAGGAGGCAATGGATTAGCCATCTCCCACACACAAACAGTGAGAATGAGAATTAGGATGGCAAGGAAGTCAGCAGTCATTAGTTAATTAATTCATTGGTTCTTGTGCACTGAGGGAAGTACACAAATCACAGTCACAGAGCTCAATTCTCTACTCAACCTCATCCTAAAAGTCAAGTCTTCCCAGCAGCTTGGACCTTCCATGTCTACAACTACCTTGTGTTGGGATTTGGTCTGTTTGGGACTTGTTCCTTTTTCCTCCATTTGCTGGAATGGAAAAGTTTTCTGCTGCTTTAGGACACAAAATAAAACGATGCGGACACTGCACTCTCTAAGGTAAAAAAGAGGGAAAGCTTAATTCTGACTCCAACATTTATAGATTTCCAAAAGTGACAGAGGATTGGAGGGTGAAAGTGCCACCTCTCCAATGACACTGGACAAACCAACAGTCCATCAAATTTCTCCTCCTCCATAAAAGAACACAAAACAATAAGTTATTTACAGAAAGTGTGTGAGAAGGTTCATCACAAGAATGTAAACATCAGAAGGCTTAGAACTTAAAAAAACAAAGCAACAGTTTTCCACTTTTCATATGGAAACTCAGAGGTCCAGCCTGGTAAATCAGAGATGAGGCTCATGTTTTTCCATCTTACAGGCATCATGTATCAAGCCAAGTGTCAAAAGTGTGAGATGCTTTAAGTAATCAACACTGGAAAAACACTCAATAAGATGACTGCCAAGACACCAAGAACTTCCTCAGACCACTAACATGAGACACACAAAAAAACCCCCAAAAAACTGCCGAAAACAACAACTTCATTTCATTGTTATCTTAACATATATTAGAGGGAAATGTGCAACTTTCAGAACAATGTGCAGGTAAGAGAAAGGGACTGCCTGCAGCTTTCAACCAGCAAAGATAAATAAGGAAACCAGTCTGAAAGTATGAAAATTATGCAAACAGACAGCCTTGCAGTCTAATTAATGATATTCTTTGAAACTTAACCCTGTCATGGTGTTCTCCCTGAGCCATCTAATAGAGTAAGGTTTTTCTCTGGCTGTTGTGGCTCGCTGTGAAAGGGCAGCTGTTCCTCAGAAACCAAACCAAACACTAAAAATGAGGTGTCTGAAATGCATATTCCTGTGAAACAAAGCTGGAAAGCAAAACCCTTCGGGCAGGACTCAGTAGCTTAAAGGGAAACACTAGCTTGTTATTGTTATTACCATAAAATGTTAATGTTATTACCATAAAAGTGGTATTTGAGACTGGATCTGCATAGCTCCACAAATCCATCCCAGTGCTGGCAGAGACTCCTAGCACCCCAAAGCAGCTGGATGCCTGGTGATACCCCATTTAACACCTCAAAATGCCTCTGCACACCCGTGTCTGGGCAGCTGAGTCTCCTTCCCTCCCTCTCAGCAAAGCCGTGTTTCACAAAAATCGACAAACCTGTTGAATAGGGCCGTTAACCAAAATAACTTCACAAAAACCAGATGAACTTTGGAGGAACAGCGATCATAACCCTCAATTTATCAACTCATGCAGCTGGACCAACTGGAACAGTTCAAGAACACAGATATATTTCCCCCTAACACACAGCTCATACCTCATTTGTACTCAGTTTTTCACTTTGTAAAGGAAGGCAGAATTTTTTGCTGTTTGGAAATTGAACAGCTTTTCAAGTCACAGGAGATAAAAAAACCCCCCCATCTCCCAATCTTACATCACTTTTCAGTCTCTGAAAGGATTCTACAGACTACAGAGGGGGATGTGGCAGCTGTTTAACAGAACACATCAGTACTTATCACAGTCTAGTGGAAAATTGCAGTAAAGAGAATTTAAAGCACTTAGTACCTCCCTAACAGTGGGAACTGCAAAAGTTTTGAATTAGTTATAATTGGTATTTAATGCCAAATATTTCTGACAGCAAAAGTAACGTTATTTTGGTATTAAAATGCATTTTTCTACATCTAATTCAAGTTCAAGAAAATGCTCCAGGCTGCAGAAGTCTGCTTTTGGAAGACCTTGACTGCAGAGCGCTTAGTAAAACAAATATGTTTGTTCTGCAAGACATTTTTTTGCTTAATATTTATATCCTGTTATCTGAGGCTAAAAGAACAGACATTAAGTTGAAAATTCCTTTATTCCAGTGTACTTAAATGAAGTTAAATAGCTTTTGGTGACCCTGACATCACATGGCCTATTTAAAGCACAAAAATCCATACTCAAAGCACAGAGGAGCAAATGATGGTGGTTAAATATTCCCATTGCTTTGCAGATGGCATCTCTTGAAAGAGTCAATATAGCCAACAAAGAGAGTTTACATTTTAAACATACAAGATTATTCCCTAGTAGTTTCATAATTTATTTTTAACAAAGCCTCAGAGTTATTGGATTCATCAAATAAAAATAAAACTACCCAAAATACAGGTGAGCTACCTCTACCTATGCAGATACCAAAAGCTGCTGGCAGCCAACACTTTCAAACACCTCAGCCATGGCACAGCTTTCAGGCACGTTTTGAAAAACATTCCAGGCACAAAAATACTTAATATTTGTACAAAGTATAAAGAAATACCTGGAATTGAAGTCCTTAAAGGAGGACTTTGAAAAACACTTCTGATACAAAAAATAAATTAAAATGGCATTATAAAGGAAATATCCGAAATTGTAGTCCTTGAAGGAAGGCCAGAAGAGCCAATCTGTGGGTTCTCCACGGGGAATTCTTCCAAGGGAAGAGTTACAGAAGCTTAGATGGACCAAACCCTCTCATTGCTTGAATCATCTGCAAGTTACTGTCACAAACTTACTGCCAGTAGTAGCCACAACTTTAGAAGTTCAACTTTATTCCTCATAGCAAGTGATGTCCTGTGATCTGAATGGGAGCTCCATTTTTAACATGTTTTGCTCCAAAAATACCCAAAGCCTCAAAGATAACTAGCCAAATGCCATTTGTAAAACACAGCTTCAGTTCCCTAAAGAAAGACAAAGTCTCCTGCCTGCTGTCAGTGGAAGCAATTAAGAACACTACTCTTTATCTTTTACTGAAATTAAAATCCAGTCCCACATGGGAAGTGACTGTCACTTAGTGTTTTGGCTCAGCATGACTTTCAGGTTTCTAACAAAACCTTTACCATTTAAATTTAAGTCTTGTGCCACAAAATATGTCACAATGTTGACACAAGTCCTGTTTCTTGTTGCAATTCGCACCATGTGAGGTTTGCAGATAAAAAATTTAAAAGTAAACTTGCAATTGCTACCAAACATCATCCACATCAATCTTCAAAATAATCAAGGAAAAAAAAAAAAAAGAAGCACATAAATGTCACCCCTTTTCATTAATTTTTGGTCAAAATCCCTTTTTGCTTATCAGCCAGAGGCTTTCTGAGATATTTCAATAATATCCAGGAAATCAATCTTACATGAAACTGAAGGAAAACATCTAATGTCATTGAACAATAAATATCAGTTCTGTCAGTGCCTTACCTTTGAGCTGGGGCCTTAGGATGTTTCTCTTCTGGTTTCCTCACCAGTGCCACTGTCAGCTGTGCAGTCTGCCCCAGGGGATCTGCAGGCATTAAATGGGCGTCCAAAGGTCCTGAAAGTTGTTTCTGATTGGGGTTGCTGACATTTTTTATTTTGTTGTGGTTTTTTTTTTTGCAGAACCTAAGAGATGAAAGTACAACCGTGCAATTTATATATTGCTAATTAAAATAATGTGTGTCTACTTTTTCAAGCAAGGCTGTTGATTAGCAGGAAATGTCAGAAATACAAATAGCTATGTCAAGATGCATCAAGGAGCACAGATCTAGAGATTTAGTGGTCTGGGGCTTTGGGTTTTTGGGGTTTTTTTGTTTCTCTTCCTTACTTGAGTTTTTCCATATAGAAAAAAAGAAATTTCCAGAATTTGGGCTATAAGCATGAACTGTTCTGAGACACAAATATATTTAATTTTTTATTTTTCTATAATCCTACATATAGCTATTATTTACCTAATATATAAAAACCCTTTTAAGAAATCAAATAACAAAATTAAGAAATTTACGAAAAAATGAGAAATAAAATAGGTTATTTTATTTTTTTTTTTTTTTAGAAAATAAGCTTCCACACTGATATTTCTCTTTCCAAAACGTGTTTTTGAAAGGACTGTGTCTGACCTGCCTCTGGCTCAATACTGTGACCTCTTCTGCTGAGCTGCTGTCTATCTCCTGATGAGCTGCAGCCCAGGCCCCATGGTGAATGTGGTTTTCTGTCTGGGTCACCTCCTCTCTTTCATTTAGCTCCTCTAGGTAGGTCAGGACAAACTCAGGCTAAGCCTGGAGGAAAGGACAAAGGCAGAGGGATAATGAAGAAAAACATCAGCCATATCAGCAGAATCACAACAGTGTGAGCACCAGGGAGCAGTGGGAGAGGTGGCTGTGGATGCTCCAATGTCACAGGAACTCCTGCCTGGACAGGACTTTGTGTTCCACAAAGTTTCCAAAGTCGGGGTTAAATAATGACCTTTTTATATGCTACGATGAAAAAACAAGATACTCAAATATTATATATATATTTCATGTATGTATATAAATATATTAAAAATATATATAATATAATACACAGAAAAGATATAATATATAGATATAATATATGCACTATATAATATAGATATAAACAATCATATTGCATACACACATGGTATATTGCATACACACATGGTATATTGCATACACACATGGTATATTGCATACACACATGGTATATTGCATACACACATGGTATATTGCATACACACATGGTATATTGCATACACACATGGTATATTGCATACACACAGGGTATATTGCATACACACATGGTATATTGCATACACACATGGTATATTGCATACACACATGGTATATTGCATACACACATGGTATATTGCATAACACATGTATATTGATACACACATGGTATATTGCATACACACATGGTATATTGCATACACACATGGTATATTGCATACACACATGGTATTGCATACACACATGGTATATTGCATACACACATGGTATATTGCATACACACATGGTATATTGCATACACACATGGTATATTGCATACACACATGGTATATTGCATACACACATGGTATATTGCATACACACATGGTATATTGCATACACACATGGTATATTGCATACACACATGGTATATTGCATACACACATGGTATATTGCATACACACATATCAGTTTAAGGATAAAGACAAACAGCTCTCAAAATGAAAATGCCTATAAATATAAAGAAATGAAATTTTGTATCCCTGTCTTTTGGGAATATTTAATTAGTTACAGGTGACATTTTGGTACATTTCCATGTAGCACATTAAGAGACTTTAAAACGGCATTTATTCTGAATATTATTATATATTCAGAAATATATATATGAAATCTACTAGTTCAGAGTATTCATAATAGTCTGAAATCAAGACACATGACATAAAGAAAAAGCTTTCCTAGTGGTTTTGAAACCTGAGTCAATTTTACTGGTTTAATTCCTCAATTTGCCTTATCAATGCTCTTTTGATCCTTGCTGATGGGGCAAAATGCCCCAAATAAAAAAAAGACAAATAAAAATCTGTTGAATTTGAGGCATTAACATCTCATCCACTTAGCCTCGTAAAATTCAGATTTTGCATCATGGAAATGCGCAGAATGTTATGTATTTTGCACCATGGAAATGTATTGAACGTTATTTATTTTGCATTTTCTCAGGTGCTCTTTCAATTCAAGCAGTAGCCACCCCATTGTCCTCATGATGAAATAGGCAGAACTTTCACTTACAGAAAATATTATTTATTTATGATGGAAATTTTAGTTTAAGTTTCTGTGAACACCTACACTATTTTTACAAAAAATGTACGGATATTAGGTAGACTAAATTAGACCAAGACCAGAAGCTATGAAAATGACAGGTTACACTCTAACAAAATGAAATCAATAATCTATTAAAACCTTGTGTTCAGAGAGTGAAATGCACAACAAGTACAAAAAAAGCCATATTTTTCTGTTCCATCACTCATTAGTGAATAAACAGAAGTAATTTCATTTATAAGGCAGGTAATACTACTATAGTTAAACACTTGGGCATATTTTCCAAAGCCACTACTGAGTGGACAACCCAGAGATTCAGTGAACTTTCTAAGCTCAAGTGGAAAGCAAAACACCAAAACTCAGAGTTCTGGGGAGAATTTTTTCCTTGCATTGTATGACTACTCAATAATATCAGTTGTTCTGAGCTTGGTTTGTACTGGAAAATTCCAACAGCTTCGCTTCAGTGGCATGATGTTTTCTTGAGCCTTTTCTCAGACTTTTCCCATGAGTGCAGTGATTTTCAATTTAGGACCACTTATATTTTACTTTAAAATAAAGCCCTTCAATAGCAAGAATACAATAAACAGTGGGGGGCTTTTATTCCTTAAGGAAAAAAAGTTCTTCACCAATCAATAACAGTGACAATCCTGCTGCTTATCAGCTTGTATGGACAATATTTTCCAAATATAATACAACACACAATATATTGCAAAGCATTTATCTCCTGCCTCATTGTTCCACCCACATTTTAATTCTGACTAAAAAAACTCAGATTCATGGTATATTTTCAGACTGATAATTGACTTGTACTTTCATTCATTTGGAGTTTCAAATTTCCTTTTTTTAACTTGTCTTTTTTTTTAAGTTGTCCATAAGGTTTACCCAAATAAGAGCACATAACTTGACCTTTCACAAATACGGATAAAATTAAATAGTAATATTTTGACTAAAATGTAAGTGAAAATATCAAGATCAATTTGTTGCTGCTGCATAAGACTAGTTTTTGAATAAGGGAAAAATATCAGGATTGAATTATGGATCATCTCAAAAACGCTGGGTGGCTTTTTTCAAAACTTTGTTACCTAAATATTTCCACATAAATCTTTTCTAATATTTGCATAGGGAGGGCATGCTCATGGGAAACACAGTGAGCAGTAGGTACTAGCTCCAAGAAAGTTGAATTTCCTTCTCAATCTGGATATGTCACATATCATTACCCTGCACTGTGCTGCTTCCCTTCATGTCAGCTGTTGTTGGCCTACATATGCTGCAACTTAAAACAACATGACACTCCAGATAAAGGGAATGTGAAACACATGGAGAAACGCAACATTTTCCAAGGAGATCTGCTGTTAACCACTACCATTTTCCTAATAAAATTAAACAGGCAAGAACCAAACAGAGCTATAGTTATTAACCCTCAGAAACTCCAGAAATTTCTCTCCTCATGGTATGCAAGCTACAGTTTTTAAAATATTTTAAAAATAACAATCAGTGTGCATAGAGAAAGAAAGAACTGTGCAGCTGTAAACTTGATTTTTATTTATGGATCTGGATCAGTCTGGAAAAATTCCAGATAACAGGCAAAACAATGGGAACATGGTTACCATTTCTTCAGATTATTGGGAGTTTCACTGCCATCTAAACACTCAACCTGACCAAACAAACTGGAAAGGAACCTCTCAGCAGTTCATTTTCTAGGAAAAGATTTTTTTTCTTAAATCAACAATCTGTTTTGAAAGGATTATTTTCTTCAGCTATGCAAGAGTCAGGACAACCAGACCTAATCAAAGAACATTTCACTATTTACTAAAGTTTGGCCCTACTTGTTCAATAAATGAATAATTATTTTACTAAACTTTAGCCCTATTTGTTCAATAAATGACTAATTTTTATTTTACTGAAGTTTGGCTATTTTAATAGTTTTACTATTGTTTAATAAATAAGTTCTTTTTATTTTGTGCTTGTTAACTGCTAAAAGAAGGCGTTAATAAAATATCCAGCTTGAGCTCAGTGGACTTCATTTCTATCCTAAAATGTGTTTTAAGCTTTTGTTAACCAAACTACATAAAAGCAGAGAAGTAAACAACTAATTCTAGATGCCAATCACTCTTTAGATTTTTTTTTTTTAGTGATCTCACTTCCAAACACAGACCCTTTGTCATCACAGGTTCCTACACAGATTAAAGAATAAGGCCCATTTTTACTACATAACTGAAATAAATAAAAAATGCACTGTAATTCAAGGAAGAAAACATTAAAACAAAAAATCTCAATGAAAATTCTTAACAGGTTCTGAATTTAAAAAGGTTTTAATAAAACACAGTGTGTTTCTATTTTTTTAGAAATATAAAATATTTATGGAAATAACATGAACAAACAATGCAGTGACATCACAACAATTCATTGAAAGCTTCGTTTTGAAAAAGGGAAGACAAAAACAAATGAGAAAAACCCACATAAAAATCCATTTCATGGGAAATGCAAATACAATGTAATACTTATACTGTTTCTAAAACCCCTGTTACCAGAGCTCAAAAATAAATTAGCAGATAAAACAGTATTTATACTTTAAATAGCATGGTTCCACCCGGAAAGAACACTTGATTTCTGAAGCTAACATGATAAACAAGCATCTAGTACAATAAATTAAGATGTGAGAAGAATTAATCTCTGCAGATTATGCTGTTGAATAAAAGAATTAGGAAATAAGTCATGCCTTGATATTTTGGAGTAAAAAAGAATTAATGTTAATAGTGCCAATTAAAATCAGAAAAACTACCTCAACCAGAACAGTTCTCAAGCTCTATATGATACTGACAACACTGGACTTTATAAAGGTTCAAAATTATTATATTTCCCAGCTCTCTTTCAGAGCATTTGAACCCAGACCAAATTCATTAAGAGAGAACATATTTCTAAAAATATTTATTTTTTAAATCTAAAACAGACCAGTTCTGATGGAAATTACCTATAATGCAACTCCCATAGCACTTCTGGGCTCCCCAAAAGTTAAAGCATACCATGAAGGGCATTGTCCAAATGCTTTTAAACCATTGTGGGAATTGGAAAAACAGAAACTTCCACAGACACTGAAAGGTTTGATCTGCAGCCTTGGAAGAAGCTTGGATTGATGTAAAAATACAACACACAGACATTAAGCAGAGAAATCTCACAATAAATAAGCATAATAAAATCTTTATTATAAATTCATGTTTCTATAGTTGTAAGAAAGATTATGCCTTAAGTGAGGAACTGTATGGGTAAGATGGTGAAGGGTTTATAATGTAGGGGTGTGGTTGTATAGAGCAGCTCAGAGTTTAGAAGTTTTAATAGAAGCTCATGTGTGCATGTGAGTTAAAAGCCCATTGGACAAAAGTATCCACAGTGCAGCAGAATTATTTAAAGGTGATAGGTTAGAAAAGCAAAATAAACCCTGTGGCAGCTGTCTGTTGGGTTAGAAAGTTCTGTATTGCCTTGTAACAAAGAACCTGTGACTGCTCCAAGCTATGGCCCAGTTCTTGCTCCTCTAAAACCTCCCAGCTCTGAGACTGATGCTCATCTGAGCAATGAATTGTTCTTAGCCCAAAAATAGTCCCATCCCTTCATTACTAGGGGCAATAATGGAAAACTGTGACAGGTCTGGGGCATCAGCTGTCTCTCTAGGAAGCAGTTCCAGCATTTGACCACCTCTCCATGAAGAAATGCCTCCTCACACCCAATATGAACTTACCCCAGCACAGCTTTGAACCATTTCTGCTCACCACTGCATCCCAGGGAGGAGAGAGATCGTCATGGACTCCTCTCACCCTCCAGAGGAGACTGTGGAGAGCAGCAAGGCCACCCCTCAGCCTCCTTTTCCCTGTCACAGCCAAGATGGCCACAACACACAGAGTGCCACCATAAGATACCAGAAAGCTTTAAGCATTCACCCAAACACAGTAACACCTTACCTCATCAGAGGGCTTCAGGCACCTGCCCATACAGAAAAACATCATTCCACCTCAGAGGGGTGCAAGCAACTGCTCCTCCTGTTCTTCAGCCCAGCCTTTTATGCCCTCCACCCCTGGGCACTCCCTGGCTCCTCACCTTCAATAGCATTCACCTGTCCTGCACAGCCACAGCTCCACTCCCAATCACCACAAACTCTGTGCCTCCATTTCTCCAAACCAGACAAGCCCAAAATCCCCAGTGGCTCCTCACAGCACGTCCTTCCCAACCCTTCCTGAGCTTTGTTACTGTTCTCTGGATGCATCAAGGACCCTCACACCCAACACTCCAGGTGAGGCCCCACCAAGGCAGGGCCATCAGCTCTTGTGCAGGGCTGAGCTGGTTTTGATGCCCACCAGGATGGAGTTTGCCCTCCGGGCTGCCAGGGCACACTGCTGCCTTCTCTTGGGCACCCCAAGGTCCCTGCAGGGCTGCTCTCCAGACTCTCCTCTCCCAGTTCACACCTGAGCCTGCTGCTCCTCCACCCCAGATGCAGAATTGGCCTGGGGTGGCTTTGTGATGCCCCATTCTTCTGTTTGGCCCAGAACAGCTGGTTCTGAGAGTGAAGAGGGGGGAAGAAGCAGTATGGAGTTTGTTTTCAGCACCTGCACTCATTCCTCCACATTCCTGCTCCTGTGTTGTCTGCAGATGGACAGATGGTGGGACAGAGCTCTCCCTTGCTTTTGATTTCCAACTAGCCGAGGTAGAGAAGGTCCCTGGCTCCCTGTGTTTTTTTCCTTTTTTTTAAACCTACTCTAGACTAAAAACCCAGAACACCAACAACTCACACCCTTAGCCCACCAGACGGAGCCTAAACCACAACATTTCCAGCACTAGAGGGACTAATAAGAGATTAAATGGACTAAACTACAGCCCACAAAGAGAACTTTCTCAGTTTATCATCTCTTTCAAAACCACAAAAAATTTTATTTTTTAATATCCATTTTTTGTACTAATAAAAGCTTTACCTATTAAAGAAGCAATTTTTCCACTCTTCAAAGAAATCTTTTTCCTGTACCAATTAGAAAAGCAACCACTCGAATTTACTTTCTAGAGGGAACCCCTTCAGAGGTCTTCTCCAAAATTTACCCTAAACCAAGACAAGAACCAAGCATTTGGACTTGCTAAGTGTTTTCATTATATTGCAAATGTTCTATTGTCATTACATTGCAAGAGTTCTATATTGCCAGAGTTTTGTACCTCCTTGATGTTTCTTGCAGGCAGCTCCTCGAGGCACTGACTCTTCCTTGTCCTCACAGCAGCCAACTGTCTCCAGATCCCACCAACCCACTCTTTTATAACATTCTTCTTATTGGCTACAGCTGTGGCTTGTTAACATCAAGTCTGCTCCTAATCCTGAATAATTGGCTCAGCTGCAACTCTTTAGGGGGCAAGATTACTTACCTTTATTTTCTTCTGTTGTATCCCCTTACAGCTAAACTCCATCCCATTGATATTTGTCCAGTTCCCCAGTCTGTCTGGATCCCTCTGCAAGATGTCCCATCTTTCAAGAGAGTCAACAGCACATCCCAGTTGGCATCAGCTGCAAGCTTGCATTCAAATCCTGCATTTGGATCACTGATTATGAAATGGAACTGAAGTGGCCCTCAGGAACACCACTGGTGGCTGCCCACCAGCCCTGTGGAGAGCTTCATTCCTTTTCTCAACATACATAGATAAATGCTGTATAGATAAATCCAGAGGTTCACATGTCTATGTAAGTGTGTGGCATTTTATTTCACCATCTGTGTTATGGAAATACCCAGAATGTAATAAATTTCCCCAGAATAATAACCTCAACCTGATTTTCAGCCTCAGAATTGCCTCTGCCTCTGAAGGTTCACCAAAACATATTGCAGAGCTTTGAAAGTTTAACACATTGGAATGCAAAGACTTTCTCATAAGCTTCTTGAAAGCAGTCCAAATTTTATTTATTTATAGGTTAAAGAAGAGGTGAAAATCAGCTCATGGGTTAAACTATGTAAAGTGAATGAGTTGTCCCTGACTAGTCTTTATATACCAAGAGAGAGACAAGATTTTTATCTCAGATGTGGAAGTTGGGAACAAGGCATGCCAACAAGAAGACACAAAGTATTCCTGACAGTAAGGCAAAACTGAAATCTCCCTGTCAGTCCAGCAAGCTCTGCAACATTAAATAAATTTTAAATTATTTTTATCTATATCAGCTGAACAAAAAAAATCAGACAGTCACCAAACTTAATTTCCACAGACGTATCTGCTGAATTTGTATGATATAAATATATGGCATAAAGGTATGATATAAAAGTAGGACATAAAGGTATGATATAAAGATAACTTTAATTTTTTTTTTAACTGAAAAGCAGGTTCAAGAAATGAAAAGGCGCTGCACACACAGAGCAGTATTTATGATCCTGATGTTTAAAATATAGTTTATATTCCTACTTTCTCTGAGATCTGCATAATCTACGCAAAAATTTTTTGAGCCTAGGGTGAAAATATATTAATGTAAAAAAATCTTTAAATTCAAAGTCTAAATTTCAAATAGGATTTGGTTTATGCTGTTTTTTTTCCTTAATTTCAGTTTTCCAGATTTCTTTGTTCCCTGTGCATTTTGATGCTCTATGGTTCTATAAATAGTTTCTTTCTAACATGACAGTTGACCAGAGGTTTCTGAAATAAATGCAGTTCTATCAAGCCTTCAAAGAGAAGCTGTTCTTGCCCTGTAGTTCCAGGGTGTTTACAAAAACACATTTCCCAAGTAGTGTCCTCCATCAGGCAAGCAAGAATCCTTCACATGCCAATATGCAGACAGTTGCTCAAGGATATATCAGCCAGCCGGGATCCTGCGTGTCTGACTTGCACAGCACTTGCTTTAAATGTAAATAAATCCAAACTAGGTCCAGCACACAATCCAATTCAGCTGGGACACATCTAGGGAATGGCTGGCAGAGGTGGGGGTTATTTTTCTCCCTGAGTGTCAGCCAGTGACAGATCTCAATGACACCCCACGCTATTTTTCTACAGGGGGTACCAAGAAGCAGAAAGACACAGTCTTCCTACAAATCTTGACGTGCCTAACAGTCCCAGGGTATCACATCAGCCCCTCCAGGTTATTTCAATTTGATCTACATATCCATGAAAATAAAAATCAATGTGCCCAATGGTCTAGTAAAGCATTCACCCTATCCTGTGCAGCCATTTCCTTTCTGCAAAGCCCAGGCATAAAAGGCACAGTGACCCTTGGAGCTGAGCCACTGGGAGCACATCCATCCTAGCAAAGGATGCCTGGAGAGTTTGTGAGGGTCCCCAGGACGAGGTGAGAGA
This sequence comes from Zonotrichia leucophrys gambelii, assembly GCF_028769735.1. Classification (NCBI taxonomy): domain Eukaryota; kingdom Metazoa; phylum Chordata; class Aves; order Passeriformes; family Passerellidae; genus Zonotrichia; species Zonotrichia leucophrys. Next base: position 52,386,065 of record NC_088175.1, read on the forward strand.
TGAGAATCTGACTCCATGTTCTCAGAAGGCTGATATTATATTATATTATATTGCATTATATTGTATTGTATTATATTATATTATTACATTACATTACAACGTTACATTACATTACATTATAACGTTACATTACATTATATATTAAAAGAATGCTATACTAAAACTATACTAGAGAATATAGAAAGGACACAGACAGAAGGCTTAACAAGAATGATAATAAAAACTTGTGACTGACTCCTCAGAGTCCGACACAGCTGGCTGTGATTGGTCATTAAGTAAAAACCTGAAATCAAACATTCACCTGTTGGTAAACAGTGTCCAGACCACATTCCAAAGCAGCAAAACAGGGAGAAGCAAATGAGATAATATTGGTTTTTTCTTTTCCTCTGAGGTTTCTCAGCTTTCCAGGAGAAGAATCCTGGGCAAAGAAGATTATTCAGAAAATATGACAGTGACAGATGTCATGCTCAACAAGGTCTAATTTATTAACAGATCTTCCCCCTTGACTCCTCTGGCATGGCCTGGGTCTGGTTAGAGTGAATGCTGTAAATACTTGCAGGTGTTTCTTACAGGAGCCACATAGAAAGACAGTAAGTGGATTTTTTTCAGGCTCTTGAAGGATATGACAGTAAATATTTATATGAATATATTCCTTTATTTATAAAGATATTATAAATATATTTTTACAAATATATTCTTTTTTAATATAATTTTGTTGCATCATAGAGGCTTCAATTTACCTACAAAAATGTCAGAACATTTTAATGTTTGAGACAAAAATATTGATTGGTAGAAAGAGAAAAGCCTTCAGCATTGAATATTAGATCCTCCCCATTATTCAATATATGGGGCCCTGGTTTCAAAGTGCTCTGAAAGCAGCAAGTGTTTTCTTCAATTACAACAGTGAAGTTTGGCAAGATTTACAGATTTTAGTGAGGGAACAAGGCATAGAAAACGCAAAAAACACATAAAAACACATAAAAGAGAGCCAACAGTGTTGAAGATGAACAAAATATTTATCCATCTGACATATTGTAGACTCTACTCCTTGCAGACAGCTCAAGCAACCCTCCCAAATGCACCTTGCTCTCTACGGGGCCAGAGAAAACTTGGAGCTGTCCAGAATATCCTGTGCAAAAAAAACAAAATAAACATTTTTCTTTTGGTGGGGAAGCAGTAGAAGAAAAGATAGGCATTGGTCGAAACCTGAGATAAAATTTTAACTCCCACTAACTTCAAATCATTATAAGCCAGGTCTGGATTTAGGTCTGGAAAGCAAATGTTGTACGCTGCATATAATTCCTGGGTTTTTTGCATATTTTGAAGCATCACAGTCTTTAAAAATGTAAATCACTACCAACATTTAAAATATTTAATACCTTAGGTATTGAGAGGTAATTGTAATTTAGTGACTAGTTCAAAATTTGGAATTTCCTTCCTATCAGTTTAAATATCAATTGTGAGCTATATCATAGTATAGATTGTTGCAGTATGGATTATTTACTATATCCGAACTAATGAAACCAAACTATACTGCAGATGCACCAATATTATCCAAAACACATAGCCTATATAAAAGAAGGGTTAGTGCAGATGTAGAGCACCTTTCCTGCACATTTTTAAGTTTTTATTCATTTACAGATGTGCCACCACCACGTATTTCAGCTGCAACTGGCTGACCAACAGCGAGGCACCTCTGTAGTGCAGCTCAATTCAGAATCCTTCCAATGAATGGAGAAAAAGAAGGAGGAAAAAAAAAAAAATAAAGGTTTGAATAAGTTAAAAGAACCAGAAAATTCAACAATGTGTCACAAATGGAGAGGTCATTATGCCTGGATAAGCCAGGATATTAACAGTTGCAGAAAGTGAAACACTACCCACAACTTAGCAGTCAATGAGCCCTGCTCAGAGGCAGTGATCTGCTGTACAACAAGGGTGGCATTTTACAGTTCAGTGAGAAATGGAACAGACCCTTGATATCTTCATTTGTCCTTTTTCTGTGCATATTTCACAGTGCAACGATTTAGGGTCCATAACGTGTCACTTGGTATAACCATGGAGTTTACTTGAGATATGTATGCACAGGAAAAAAAAAAAGTTCAGTGAACTGCAAAGATTGCAACAAATCCATATTCTTTGGGTCAATATAAAGTTTTACTCCAAGTCTGAAACAATATTGGTTAAACATGCTAAAAGTCCAGTCTGAACTATTTTTGCTTTGAAAATTTACTACAATATTTACAACATGGGATTTACTTTTTAAAAAGCCTGTTACATACCAGATATTATTATTATTTCCCATTTGAATGCAATATTTACTACAGAATTAGATCACTTAAACCTTGGCTACAGGACAACAGCTCAAAAGTATTTTTTAATTAAACCCCATTTTAAAATAAGAATGGCGTATTAGCCATTCGCAATAATACAATTGTATTAGCAATAATAAAATTAAAGTCTTTAGTCATCAACATTTTACTGCACTGACTACAAGGTGAGAAAAATTAAGAATGGAAAGAATTATTTTCATAAAGGACACTGTCAGTGACATTTCAGTCCTTCTTAAAAAATTGTAGTAGAAAATGCCATTAACAGCTATTCTAGATTGGGAATAATAACAATAGAATAATAATAATACTAAAATATAAAACTAGCATAATAATAATAATAATAATAATAATAATAATAATAATAATAATAATAATAATAATAATAATAATAATAATAATAATAATTCTAGATACATATTTCTAAGAACGTTTTCTACTTGTGCATTTTTTCTACACAACCATAAATAACCATTCTAAACCACTGATTAAGAGGTGACATTAGGAAAATGTCAGTCTCAGAAGACAGTTTCTAATTTCTAAGAAACATTTGCTGTACAAATCCAGCCTGGAATGTTTCAGAAAACATCACACTACAGAGCAGCAAGGGATAAAAAAAAAATGTAATTGAAGTTTACCGTGGACTGCAGAATGCCAGCAAAACATTATTTTGTTCAATTAAGCATGAAAATAAATGTTTCAGCAGCATATCCAAGAACTGGGCTACATGATTTTACAAGTCCTGATAAAGATTTGTGTCTAAACTTTCCCAGGTATTCCGCTGTCTTCTGCTACCAGAGGGCAGAAATGAAAACATCCTAAATTTGTCCTGAATTGCTGGTTTGATCAGCAATTCAGTATTGAAAAAAGAAGGAAAATAAAGAAGGAAAAAAGAAGGAAATACTGAAAACCATAAAAATGCCAGTTTCATCAGTTTTCCATACAAAAACATTTTAGGTGGATTCAAGGGAGCTTTCAGACTGCCCTGTGCTGATGTAACTCAACTTCTGAGGGCTCCATGTTCCATTTCAGCTTCCTGTTACAAGTTTTGCATACATTGCTTTTCATAACTCCATTAAATAAAGGTTTTCCTGCAAGAAAAAAAAAAGACTAGAGAACGTCAGTTAAGCAGAATATTAAGATGAAAAGGGAGATCTTGAAGTACTGGGGGGAAGGGGGAAGCTTTTAATAATAAATATTAGAATTTTCATTTCTCCAAGACTATTAGTCATATCATACCCAAGTTTGATATGGACAACACAGCAGGAGAATGAAAAGGGACATTGTATTTTGGAACCAGAAAAAGAGCTGTATTACCAGATGAACTCTTCCAAAGACAAATTTATAAAATAAATCACCTACTAAAATGAGTTTAAGTCACTTTGACAATAGCACTAGATAATTCAGTAAACGCTTACCTTTTTTTTCCTAAGTAAAACCAAGAAGAAAAAGAAAAAAAGAAATTGTGCTTGTGTGATTTCAAAAATCTGTCAATATTCAGATTTGATAGGATTATTGTAAACTAATCCAGTTTGCTTTATGTGTTTCACGAGTACTGTGAACGTCCCCCTTAAACTGCAGGGAAAATGCCACTAAAAATAGTTCATTTAGAAAGCTCCTACACTGAGCTTTCTGGAGTGGACTTTGCATGGTCAGTTATGTGAGGTCAACAAGGAGAATGTTTCCATTTACGTGTATCAGGACAAGAGATTTAATAGCAGAAACAAACTATTTGGAACTTAACTAAAATCTGCGCATCGCTTAGACGCACAGCGTGCTGTGTACACACATCACACACACCCAGGGCAAGCTGTTTGTCCTGTAACTCTTGGCAGGTATAAAATTCCAAATAATGCTCAGTGTAACGGGACTTGAACTGGCTAGGGCTGATTTGGCACCCAGGAACTGGTTACATTCATCAGGAGGTGAAGCTTCACAACGTGGTGGAAGCAATGATTATTCACCACATCGATAACAGGTCTTCAGCATTTGACTGTGGGCTAAGCAAGGCTTTAATAATATCTGCTATGTAACACACTTTTTAAAAAAGTAAATCACAAAATTATTTTGATTTTATGCTGAAATATCACCTGGTTTTCATGTAGAAAAAAATTTTTAAATGCACTCCAGTTTTTTATATTCCAAGGCTTTTACAGGCTTTAAAAGAGGTTAAATACATTTGTTTTCAATTAAAGTGCATGATAAAGTAGCAAAAGCCAGCTTTCTCCTTTTCTTCATGAGTTCATTTGAAGTTCTTCACATTTGCAATTTATGGCATCTGACTCTGCTACATTGCTCAGCAAGAAGTCAAGAAGAGGACAGCAGTGGTAATTTCTGTCCCATTTCCATCTCTCCAACCGCGTCCCTGCCAAGAAATAAAATTATTATTCCATGCTAGCTGACAACTTGGTGTCCAGGACCCAGTCTTGACCCTTCCCCCTAGAATTTGGATCTCAACTCTCGTTCAAATTCACTCACTCTGCTGTCAGTTGAGAGAACAGCCAGCAATTCTCCCAGCTTGGTCAGTAATTCTCCATTTTTGGCCAGCAATTCTCCATTTTTGGCCAGCATTTCTCCCTGTTTGATCTGCAATTCTCTGGTTTTGGTCAGCAATTCTCCATTTTTGGTCAGCAATTCTCCCTGTTTGGCCAGCAATTCTGTTTGGTCAGTAATTCTCCCTTTTGGGCCATCAATTCTCCCTTTTTGGTCAGTAATTCTTCCTGTTTGGCCAGTAATTCTGTTTGGCCAGCAATTGTGTTTGGCCAGCAATTCTCCTTTTTTTGGTCAGTAATTCTTTATTTGGCCAGCAATTCTCCATCTTTGGCCAGTAATTCTCTGGTTTTGGTCAGCAATTCTCCATTTTTGGTCAGCAATTCTCCCTTTTTGGCCAGCAATTCTGTATGGTCAGTAATTCTCCCTTTTTGGCCATCAATTCTCCCTTTTTGGTCAGTAATTCTCTGTTTGGCCAGAAATTCTGCATGGTCAGTAATTCTCCCTGTTTGGTCAGTAATTCTCCATTTTTGGCCAGAAATTGTCCATTTGACCAACAATTCTGTATGGCCAGTAATTCTCCAGTTTTGGCCAGTAATTCTCTGGTTTTGGTCAGCAATTCTCCCTGTTTGGTCAGCAATTCTCCCTTTCTGGCCAGCAATTCTGTTTGTTCAGTAATTCTCCCTTTTGGGCCATAATTCTTTTTTGGCAGCAATTCTCCATTTTTGGCCAGTAATTCTCCCTGTTTGGTCAGCAATTCTGTTTGGCCAGCAATTCTCCTTCTTTTGGCCAGAAATTCTTTGTTTGGCTAGCAATCCTCCCTTTTTGGCCAGTAATTCTCCCTGTTTGGTCAGCAATTCTCCTGTTTGGCCAACAATTCTTTGGCCAGCAATTCTTTTTTCAGTAATTCTTTATTTGACCATCAATTCTCCTCTTTTGGTCAGTAATTCTCTCCTTTTGGTCAGAATTCTCCTTTTGGCCAGCAATTTCCTGTTTGGTCAGTCAATTCTCCTTTTTTGGTCAGTAATTCTTTGTTTGGCCAGCAATTCTCCTTTGACCAGTAATTCTCTGGTTTTGGTCAGTAATTCTTGTTTGGCCAGCAATTCTCCTTATGGCCAGTAATTCTCTGGTTTTGGTCAGTAATTCTCCCTGTTTGGTCAGTAATTCTCCATTTTTGGCCAGTAATTCTTCCTATTTGGCCAGAAATTCTCCATTTGGCCAACAATTCTGTATGGCCAGTAATTCTCCATTTTTGGCCAGTAACTCTCTCTGTTTTGCCCTCAGTTCTCCCTGTTTGGTCCAAGTGGGCAGTCCAGTTCCAAGGATGGCACAGGCCCTGTTTTACCCCTTGCACATCCTAGCAGAGTAGAAAGCCCCAGGGAAATAAATGGAGGGATCTCATCAGCTCCATTGCTTCAAAAAATGCTCCTGTAAGGTTGTGGTGAGAAATGGGAGGGAAAAAAAAAGGAAAAAGAAAAAAAAGGAAGATTAAGTCACAGAATCATTCATGGTGCAAGGGACTTGAGGAGTTTGTCTGCTGCCAAGTGCTGCTCAGAGCTGGGACAGCCCTGCCTTGAAGCCTCGTTTCTCCATGGTGAGTTCTTTCAGGTGCTGAGAACTCCAAGGACTGAGGTTCCATAACCCTCCTGGTGCCTTGTTTCAATGTTTAATCATCCTTAATGAACGCTTCTCATCCCGCAACCACCAAAGTTTCCCTTTCAAATTTTTGTCTTTCATTCCCCCAGCACTGACCTCCCAAGGGCCTGCGGGTTCCTCTCACTGTCAGCCTCCCACAGGTATTGCAAGGCTCCATCAGGGGTCCCAAAGCTACACAACAAAACGTGACAGGAACACAGGGCTGGGTTACACAGGGGAAAAACCCCTCAGAAATCAAATCCAATGCTGAATCTTGATTTTGATCAAAAGATACTTGGAATAGAATCCTAGAATCAAGTAAACTCTGTGCTAACTTAAGCCTTCCCTGGGAAAACTTACTGATGTAGGTAATTTACCAGAAGACCTGAATAGCTGTAAAGAGGTATTTTAAGTGAATAAAGATTAAAATCAGACAGGAGTGGGAGCAATTTCTAACAGGTTTGTAGTTTAGGAATTGTCTGATATTCAGCTAATGTTTCTGTTCCATATGGTGTTTACAGAGCATTCATAAGGACAGGAAATTACCTGAAATTCCAGTGTTATTTTTCTGCCATGTCTTTTTCAAGAAAGATTAGCCAGAAATTTTCAGTTCTATTTTTATTTTCCATATAATTACTTTCTGTCATCATCTTTCACTTCCATGACCACAAGGCTTAGACACCACAGTCCCTTCCAAGCACAGTAATGCTTTTTGTGTCACTTGATCACAGTGCAGAGAAAATAACAAAGGAAAGGAAAGAGGAGAAAAGGAAAAGGGGAAAGGAAAGAAAGGAAAGGAAAGGAAAGGGAAGGAAAGGAAAGGAAAGGAAAGGAAAGGAAAGGAAAGGAAAAGGAAAAGGGGAAAGGGAAAAGGAAAAGGGAAAAGGAAAAGGAAAAGGAAAAGGAAAAGGAAAAGGAAAAGGAAAAGGAAAAGGAAAAGGAAAAGGAAAAGGAAAAGGAAAGGAAAGAGGAAAGAAAAGGAAAAAAGGAAAAGGAAAAGGAAAAGGAAAAAGGAAAAAGGAAAAGGAAAGGAAAAGGAAAAGGAAAAGGAAAAGGAAAAGGAAAAGGGGGGAAAAGGAAAAGGGGAAAGGAAAAGGGAAGACAAAAGGAAAAGGAAAGGTTATTTCCATTAGAAGCATTTTAAGATTTTTTTTTCCCCACGATGGCTTTCATATTCATCACACTGGCAAAATTACAGAAACTAGGCTTTACCTCATAGCAGCTAAACTAAAGAGAATATCTTATTTCTTCTTAGCCTGAGAAATTATTTTTCCTGCCTAGCATAAGCTCCCACATTATAACATTCAATTCTCTTTGAAATTCAAATTAGTTCAACCTTTTCAACTTTGAAGAATCCACCCTGATTCTTGTGAGAGAAATAGACAAAATCCAGCAAGAGTGCAAATACAGTGGAAGTAAAATCATCTCTTCTTGTTGCCTTTCCATGGGCATTTAAAAAATTACTGTTAACTTTGTTTTAGGGGCTTAAATTTTTTCAATTAATGTTATAGCTTCTTCAAGACTAGCATCCCATCAATTACAGGGGAATTAGATGAGATAGAACAGTCAAAATGGCAAACAAAGCTGGAAAAGTTTGTCAAGTTTGCAAACAGCAAGAAAAATTACACAGATTGTTTTATTGTGCCATGCAAAGCTATTGTATCACACATGACAGACAGGGTGCCATAATGACACTTCTGAGTTTTCACTAAGCATTCATAAGTTAAACATCAAATTCTCTTAAGTTAATTTGTAAAACATAGGAAAGAGTATAAGGCATTTAATGAAAGCCTAAGAGAATAAACCAATTAGAGAATAAAATTTAGCAAAGAAAAACCTTGTAATATTACAAAATATTTGGGGAAAGGTTTCAAAAATAATGCCAGTGCAGTGAAATCAAAACTGCAGGCAGTGAAGGTTTTTTCCTATTTTTTTATATTAACAAAAATTTATTCTAATAAAAATAGTTTGACAAAGTATTCATAGTAAAGGACTAAAGTTCTACTTAATGTGTTTAACTCATAAATGGGTCTCAGTTATTTTCCTCTATTATGCTTTCTCCTGTTTAGAATGCCTTGAGTATTGAATGGTTATACATAAAATGTAAGAGCATGATGGAAAATCCGTCTTGAATTAGTCAAAACACTGAAAATTTCCTGGTCTGAATGAAAGAAATTAGTAATCTTTAGTGGCAAATTTAAATTGTTGCTCATCCTGCAACAGATCAAGGACATAGAAATGTGCACAACAATGCTTCTAAATCTTAGCATAAAAAGACTGCTGAACTCTACAAAACCCAGACCCCAAAAAGAACTCTCCCCTCAGGCCTCTAAAAAACCCCAAAACATCTGATAAAATTCTGAGGGATTACATCAGCTGACAATTGTCTATCCCAACTTGCTGGTTTAGGGCTGATCTTCCTGAGTGATAAAAGGACAACAGGCTGTAATTGTCAAGGTTAGCCACAATCCCAGGCTTATGTACAAGGATTATACACCCGGAATTCTCCTCTGCTGGAGAGGTTTCATTTGGCAATAAAAGATTAAGAGCAACAGCCAGGGGCTCAGCTCTAATACCTAAATCTGAAGATGTTTTTAAAGCACACACATCCAGAACATCCATCCCCTCTTAGTGTAATCCTCTTAGTGTTTTCTGTACTTCACTGAACTTGAAGCTTCTGAGGATAAAAATATACTGTACCTGGCGCCTTTATCCCAAATTTAGCTTCAAAGGGCCCCTCTTGAAGACATCACAATGTGTGATATAGCGTTCATTCCAGGTGCACAACTGTGGATCCTTTCACCTTGTTTTCTAATATCAAAGCCAGAACATGCAAGCACAATTTCTGTTTTTAAGTTTGTGTTAGCTATTCCTTTCACTATATAACATATTTGAATTTGGAATATTCAAATGTTCCAGATAACAGCTCTGAGATATATTAGACCACTGTAAGATGACAATATGTAGAACCACTGCACAATAATCAGCATTTAAGTGGACTATTTTGAAAAAATTGCTAAGCAAATCACTATTCTGTTTCCAAAATGAAGCTGGGTAAAACTCAAGTCTTCAAGCAGTGGAGGTATTAATCACTCAATTTTCTGCTTGCACCCTTCTTGTGATGCCTTGTGCAGGCTGCCCTGGAGCAGGGGCTGGACAGAGCTACAGAACAAAGCAGGGATTGATTCAAAGCATCTCCTCCATGGATCCACCTTGGGCAGCACCAGAGCCCAGCCAGGGCTGCACCCAAGATGAACCAAAATGGCCCCAAAATGCAGGAGCGCTCCCGGGCTCTCTCCCTGGGATCAGTTCTGCTCCATTTGCACCTTGCAGTTCATTGTCCCATTCCAGCTTTAGCCCAGGCACTCCCACCCTGCTTGTTTTTCTCTCTGCAGCCCACGGGGTTTGTGCTCTGGGGCTGAGATTGGGATCATTTGTCCTTGGTGCCCAGCTGGAGCAGGAATTGTTTTGTCTCCCTGCTCTGTGCACAGAGCTCACCATCCCTGAATGTGAAGCCCAGACCCACACACTAAAGCAGCACAGAATGGGAAAAATAAAAATATAAAAGCCAAAACCTGAGGCATCACTTGCACCCCACTGGGAAGGGCACCCAGCAGCCCCAGTGCCGCCTTCTGAGTTGTACAGTTATGGATTCAAACTGGGAATTCCTCCAAAAGGGATTGTGGTGCTGTGGCCAGGATGACAAAGGTCTGGGTAGAGACCCTCTGACCAAAACTGGGGACATTCCTCCAAGAGAGGCCAGCTGGCTTCTCCTTTTGGTCAGGAGCAGCCATGGAAGGGAGGCTCACCTCAGATCACTTGGGACAGCAACCTCTGGGCAATCCAGCTCCAGCTGTGCTCAGAAATAAACTCCAGTGGAGTGCATTGCAGAAAACCTGTCCAGAAACTGACTTCAGGATGAAATTGATAGCTCTTTGCAAACGTGTACTCACCTTATTACTCAGGTAAATACAGAGGCAGCCCAGATAACTCACAGTAGAGAACTACTTTATGCCACCATGGTAATCAATTCTAGTCCATTACCTGTTCTTAGGGATAAATGGCCTCTTTATTTGACAAGAGTTTAATTTGTACCCAAGAAACATTATGACTACTTGTTGCACACACACAAATGGGAGGTTAAATGATGGTATAAAAAACAAATTTGCTTGCGCAAATCTCAACTGTTCTTTAAAAAGCCAGCAAGTGAGCAATAGTAATGAAAGACTTAAATTTGGGTTATTACTGTTGTACACAGTTGTCTTTCTTGGCTAGCACTTAAGACTCAAAATGCACATATAACAGGATTTAATATCGATCCTGATTCTGCAAACTCACATACACTTATGGCTGCTTGTTGGGACCACAGAAGCATCATCCTGAAAAGGAGTGAAGCTGATCAAATGCCCAGCACTGACTGCTCACAACCTGGAGGCCCAAGCACTCACAGGATCAAGGTTGTACAGAGACAAAAAAGCACATAAGGCATTAATAAACTCATGTAGGCTCAGGTTTTTGCTATTGGTTATTTTTGCTTAAGATACCTTTGAGCAATTGTCAAATCAAGTGTCATTTTGTTTCCTAATTTCCAGGAAGCACTGAATTGAAATAACCCATTGTACTGTTGTAGCCAGGAATGGAGATAATATTCCTATTTATTGTAGGACACACTCTCTTACAAGTTTAATTTTTCACCAGATTTTCATTGTTTCAACAGGTATAAAAATTAGTTAGAACAGTAGAGATTAATTGTTATCAAAGCAGAAGTAACATGAAAAGAATATTTGATAATTACATACTTGAAAACAGGAAAACAAAAAGGGTATTTTCACTGGAGAAATTTTATGGAGTTTGTATTCCTATTTATTGCAGGACATACCCTGTTACAAGTTTAGTTTCTTCACCAGATTTTCATTGTTTCAACAGGTATAAAAAATTAGTCAGAACAGTAGAAATCAATCATTATCAAAGCAAAAACGGAAAAGAATATTTAGTAATTATACACTTGAAAGCAGAAAATAAAAGGGTATTTTCACTGGAGAAATTTTATTAATTTTCTGGAGTTTGTATTCCTATTTATTGTAGGATATACTCTGATACAAATTTAGTTTTTCACCAGATTTTCATTGTTTCAACAGGTATAAAAATTAGTTAGAACAGTAAAAATTAATCATTATCAAAGCAAAAACAGAAAAGAATATTTAGTAATTATACACTTGAAAGCAGAAAATACAAGGGTATTTTCACTGGAGTGAATTTATTTATTGTGAATGTTACTTTATTCCTTCAATTTTCATTGATTCATACCGGTTAAAATTTTTGATTTTCTTTACCAGATTATCTCCATGTTTTCACAGGTATTTAAAATTATTTCATTGTAGTCTTGTTCCACCCCCACCATTTATCTACCAATAGATATATCAGAGAACTTTGACAAAATAGGAATTACTGCACTTGTCACATCCAATCAGCAGATAAAAATGAGGGCTCGGGGAAGCCCTCATATATATAATATATATATATTATATATTTATCAATATATAATATAAATATATATTTATTTATATAAAATATTTTATATATTTTATATAAAAATATTTATATTTATATATGATTTAATAATATATATTTAATATTATTTATATATTATATATTTATATAATCTATATTTAATGTTCTTTAGTAATATATTTTAATATATTTTAACAGTAATACATTTTTCATATACCTGAAAAAATTAGAAAAGTAGGAACAAGGTGTTCTCTTTCAATTAAAGGATATTTTAAGAGACTTGTCTGAAATTCATTGATTTGTTTCAGATACAAGTCAGAGCTATGAAAAGACAAATTTTAATAAATCATATTCCATGTATTTTCCTTCAACGTTTTCCACTGTGTACATTTTATTTTGTGCCTAAATGATTCCCACCACACTGGCATTTATTTTCCTGTTGTGGATTTGGGTATTTCAAGCAGAGAATCAGAAAGTAAATGTTTTGGGAGCTTCTTTGGGTTTTTGGGTGAGGAAGCTTTTTGTTTGATTTTAAATCCTCTTTTTTTTTCCTTGTGATTATGTGCTATTTTTGATTTTACTGCAGGGTTATTGAGAAAACAGCCTAACTTAAAAACTAAACAAGCCCACTTTTAATTAACTGGGGTGAAATTAGCCAGTATTAGTTGTCAGTTTGACTTTACAGTGAGATTCAATGGGTTGAAATATAATTTCATAAGACACTAAAAGAAACATAGCAAAATGTGTAAAATATAAATTTATAAGTTGTAAAAAATAGAACAAGTTATTTGCTCGATACATGGATTTCCTTCTGAGTAAACCAATCATAAATTGATGGGAGAGGAGAGACAGAAAAACTGCTTTTGAAATTAGAATATTATAACTACTCATTAAAAATCATATAATAATCCACCTCTGATTTTCACTGAATTATGAAGTAATAGATTTTATTGGTTTAACCCAGGTCATTTGAGCATGGATGAGGGAATAGCCAGAGCAATCCTTTCCTGGTGTAAGAAAGAGCCAAATTGGCTTATATCAAGTACAAAAGTAAAAAAAATAAATAAATTGTATGTTTCAGTAAGAATCTTTTCTGAACAATGACTGGAAGATTTGCCACTGAGTAATTTTTAGCTTATTCTCCAATTCTAATTGATTCTGAATTTACCCAGAGTATTACTGAATCTAGATTTAGGACAGGCTTTAAAAAAAATTTAAAAATCAATTAAATTGATTTTTTAAAAACTCAATTAGCTTGATCACAGCCAGGCTTTTAAAGGTAACTCATTTTCTAAGGATTCAGACAGGTACCAAGGAGCTTTTTCAAAAGTGCCTCATCACTTATCACATTTAATTCAGTTGGAGGCATTTCACTGTAGCACTAAAAATTAACAAACAAACGCCCACAAAAATAAAACAAGCCAGCTCACCCCTCATAGTGTGTCATTTTCATTTAAATGGGACGGCCTACAAAATTATTTAATTGCTTCTCCTGCATCCTGAACTTGCTTTCATCCAAGATTTTAGGAAATTAACTTAGCTCTGATGCTCTTCTTCACTTCCATTCAGCCTCTGAGTAACAATGAAGATAATTAGTGTATGATTCCATTTCAACTTAAGAAAGAAGCCAAAATATTCAATAATTTGATTTAATAGCTCTGAGGTTGATAAAAAAGACGCATTTCAAAAGGTATTTGGCCTATTTTTTTTAATATTTAAAACTGAAAAAAAAAAAAAAGGAATGTTATTTCTGTATGGCAAAAGGGAGACTCAAATCCATGTACAAAGTTTCTGCACACCTCAGAAGTGGTCTCTTCACTGTAAAACCTCACAGCCCTGCCTTTCTGAAGTTTATTTGTGCTCCAGTACAATTGAGAGCTTGTAATTTTTCCTCTGGAGATATGAAGGGTATTTTAATATCACATGATATTAGACAGAAATTTGTACATAACTAACACTTTCTTCCACTATCCCATTGACATGTCACTTTCTTCAAGTTGTAATGATTTTACGGCTTTTCTTAGCTAAAAGCATTACTAAAACCAAAATGTGATTTCTCCCTGATCGTAACTTCACGCAGATTTCACAAATCAGGTTAGAGAATCCTAATAAAAAATAATTGCCAACAAATCCAAATAAAAAATAATCAAGCAAACAACACAGAATGAGTCTTTACAACTGGTTTTAGTTTATGGGTCTTTACAACTACTTTTAGACAAGAGCCTAGAAGCTTCTTGACGTGACAAAGACACATAGCACAGCAAAGAATTGATAGTGCTTGTATATTTATCCTTAGGAAATCGATGAATCTGTGCAAATAAAAGATACATTGAAGGAAATAAACCACGCTAAGGACGTAACACAGCTCGGATGCATCCCGAGGAGGGAAAGGAGAAAGCTTTGGCAGCCCAATCTTTATAAAGCTTTACCAATTTAGCTTGCTTTCTGCTCTTATTGGTGCTTAAGAGGTTAAGACTTTATTTGTGAAAACAGAGCGAGAGGGAGAGAGAGAGAGAGAGCGAGCGGGGGAATCGCGTTGTCTGCAGCTTCCTAAGTCTTGCTTAAGATCCTTTTCAATTACCATCCATTTCTCCTTTAAAAAGGGACAAAAAAACGGAGGAGTGGAAGCGGGTCAGGGCAGCGTGTGACAATGACAGTGTGATGGGCTCGGGCCCCCCGTGGCGTTTCCATCTGCTATCATTAAGGTGACTACTCAGACATGAAAAAATCCCTCTCGCTGCGCTGACAGGCACACATCAACAACTATGACAAGGCATTAGGACAGAAAGTACGAGACGGAGAGATGTCATATCCCGCAAAACAGCTCCCTGCCTCAAAACGGGAGCGCTCGGATTTTATCGGAATTTCAAAATCAAAATCCAAGGGCTTTTACCTGCGGGGTTATCAAACTTCCCCTCGCATTAGTTTGACAACGAGGATGCGGCTGACAGCCACAGGCACACTTAGCTCCTACCTGGAGTCTCTACCACAAAAGCCCCAATTTTTAAACGGCTTTCTCTTTTCTTCGATTAAAGCGGAGCTTTAATTCCTGCCCTTTTCCCTCCGGGAAGGAAAGGCCTGGCAGTTTGAAGCTCGTCAAGCGCCGAATCCTACAGTGACGATAATGATAAAAAATCAACTAACAGAGCGATATTTTAACTTCCGTGATAAACCAGCCGTGCTTCCCGGCGGGACAAGCAGCCCCTGGGATCCCTGGCTTCCCGGGAATTCCGGACAGGGATCGAGCCGGGAGCGGGCCGAGAGGCGCGGGCGGGCCCGGCAGGGGGCGTGCCAGGACCGCTCCGCTCCCGCCGCTGCTCCGTGGAGCTCCACGGGGCCAGGCCCGCTCCTCTCCCGCTGCTGCTCCGTGGAGCTCCACAGGGCCAGGACCGCTCCGCTCCCGCTGCTGCTCCGTGGAGCTCCACAGGGCCAGGCCCGGCTCCACAGCCCCACTCCACAGCGCCAGGCAGGGCTCTACAACCCGGCTGCACAGCTCCAGGCCTGGCTCGTGGAGCTCCACAGTGCCAGGCTCGTGGAGCTGGCTCCACAGCCTGGCTCCACAGTCCCGCTCAACAGCTCCACAGCGCCAGGCCCATGGAGCTCCACGGCCCGGCTCCACAGTCCCGCTCAACAGCTCCACAGCACCAGGCCCATGGAGCTCCTCAACGCTAGGCCAATGGAGTTCCACAGCACCAGGCCCATGGAGCTCCACAGCCCCACTCAACAGTGCCAGGCCCAGCTCCACAGCCGTGCTGAGCCCCTGGCGCAGCCCAGTCCCAGGACAGGCATAGCGTCACTGCGTGGCTAGTCACCATAGCCTGGCTCCACAGCTCCAGGCCTGGCTCCACAGCCCGGCTCCTCAGCACCAGGCTCTTGGAGCTTCACAGTGCCAGGCCCATGGAGTTCCACAGCCTGGCTCCACAGTCTCGCTCAACAGCTCCACAGCACCAGGCCCATGGAACTTCACAACCCAGCTCCACAGCGCCAGGCCCATGGAGCTCCTCAATGCTAGGCCAATGGAGTTCCACAGCACCAGGCCCGTGGAGCTCCACAGCCCAGCTCCACATTCCCACTCAACAGCTTCACAGTGCCAGGCCCATGGAGCTCCACAGCCCCACTCAACAGCGCCAGGCCCGGCTCCACAGCCGTGCTGAGCCCCTGGCGCAGCCCAGCCTCAGGACAGGCCTGGTGTCACTGCACCCGCCATCCCACACCACGTGTCCCCCGCAGATCCCGCTGTGCCATCACAGTGCTGCTAACAGGACAGTCCCTCCACGCTGGCCATGCCCCAGCCCAGCCAGCGCTGCGTCCCCAGAGCTGCGGCAGCGAGGCCAGAGGAGCCCGCGGAGCTGCTGGGAAGGCACAGACAGGCTGGGAGTGACGGGGCTGTGCCAGAGAAGAGAGGGCTCCAGGCAGAGCTTGTGGCACATCCAGTCCTGAGAGCTGGAGGGGAACTTTTGACAAGGGGAATGGCTTTAAACCTGGAGAGGGGAGGTTCAGATGATCTCTTAGGAAGGAATTGTTCCCGGTGAGGGTGGGGAGGCCCTGGCACAGCGTGCCCAGATGTGCTTGCCCCATCCTTGGAAGCGTCCAAGGGCTGGATGGGGCTCTGAGCAACCTGGGACAGCACAAAGTGACCCTGGAACAAGATCAGTTTTAAGATACCTTCTAATCCAAAACATTTTATAATTCTATAAGTATCTTAAATCCTCTAAAATGATTATTTCGATCTCAAATCCTCTAGAATGATTCTTTGGGTCTCAAATCCTGTAGAATGATTCTTTGGGTCTCAAATCCTCTAGAATGATTCTTTGTATCTCAAATCCTCTAGGATGATTCTTTGGTTCTCAAATCCTCCAGAATGATTCCTTTGGGTCTTAAATCCTCTGGAATCATTCCTTTGGGTCTCAAATCCTCTAGAATGATTCTTTGGGTCCTAAGTCCTCTAGAATTATTCCTTTAGATCATAAATCCTCTTTTGCCTCTCTCTTCTGACTAAAAGGCAATTTCTTTGCAGCTACTGCACTCTCTTGAAGCATGGTTACTTCTAATTTGAGTTTTTTCAGTCTCATCTCCCTTTCTGCTCTACCTGCTCACAGACTGAGTTTCAGTATGTTCTTCACATCTTCACCTTCATAACTATTGTATAAGACATGTGAAGAATCAGGTTGGAAAAGTGATGCTTTGGGGTTTTTTACTTAAAATAATTTGAGAGAAGGGGGCAATAATATGTGGATGAGGTGTTAAAGACAGACTACTTAAACTTATTTGTCACTAAAAGAAATATATGTGTGTGTAATCATGTCCACCTTATCTAATCACACCCCATTTTACCACTTAATTAAATTTTCTCCTAGTCACACTTAGCAGAGGCACATTGGGAACAAATGTGGCAAGGCTTTTGGGGTAGAAAAATATATTAAATTTATATTTATATAAAATATCAATTCTCATTTGAGCTCAAGAATGGAGAGTATATATAAATAATCCACCCACATGCTGATGGTAAGTACTGGATATTAAATATTGGACATTAACTAGACATCAAACAATATTTTCCATATTGATATGCCAATTTTCTTGGTATTCCAATACCTATGAATTAATAAATGTTAATTAATATTAAGTTCAAATCCATATTTGAAGTATGTAATGATTGCATGGAAAGATAAAGATAATACTATAATAATAAAAATAATAAAGATAATAATATAAAAATAAAAATACCCTAATAGCTGATGTTTCATTTATTGCTCACTTAATCTTTTTGCTTTTTCAGCCTGTAGCAATATGAAAAAATGCATTTTATTGTTTGAAATCTGAGGTTTTCTACAAACATATTTCTAAGTTTAGTTCAATCACTAAGTTACATATTTTATATATATGGAAGACAAAGTAAAAAAGAAAATGGAATGTGCATTTCCCTCCATCCAGTTAGATAATGGAGGCATGCCAATTTAAATTTCAGTAACCACAACAGCTACTTCAGCCACCAATTTAAGATGGGTTCTGGTTTCATGTTGCAGAAATGAGATCTTAGAAGTCATCCAGTCTAAAGTAGGGGTTTAGGATTTTTCTGTAATCTATAGGCTGAGATAAACACCAGCCTGAGCCTATTCACACTGGTTTTATGATAAACAAGGCATTTTCCATCATTCTCTCTTTTTATTGAGAATAAACAGCTCAGCTTCCTAGTTTATATCAGGAATCTCACTGCTATTAGCAGGAGCTAACACCCAACCAGCCATCATGGTCTCTTAGGGAGGATTTCAGCATAAATTTCAATGCAAAATCATTTCCATGCAAAAATATTGACACTATTCTGATTATAATGAAAACCTTGGAATGGGATATATGACATAGATAGGAAAAGCATGAAAGTACCCCTTCAAGACTGAAAGATTAATTCTTAGAGGTCCAAGGCTTAAAGGAAAAACAGTTAGTTTTATTTTTGATGAAATAAACTCAGGAAAGAGAAATCTACATCTAGCACAGGAAACCCCTGAGGTAACAAAGAAACACCTGCAGCATTTGAACAGCCACATCTCCAGCAGCAGCCCAAAGGATGGGAATACAGAAATCCTGGACATCAGATTTAGTGAGGAACTGAGGCAGAGCTCCCAGCCAGTGTGAGAATTCCCTTGTGGGGAATTTTGAATGAGTTATAGATGGAATCTTTGAGTTGTTTTTGATGATGGGGTTTATTTTTCTTATCTTCTGCATAGGCAGGAAGGGTGAGTTCAGCTCACACCTTCACTGCATGGCTCAGAAGGCCACAAGACCCTCAATTACAAGACATTTTAAGGAGTTATTGACCAATAAAACACTGCCAACAAGGGTATTTATGGTTTTGACCCAATCCTTAAATATTTCATCACCCATGTTACAGTGTAAGCTTTCTTAGCAATCATGTTATGACACACAAACCTACAGTGCTGCAATCTAAATTCCTTTTTTACCTCTGTAACTTTTATTTTTTCTATATCTTAAACTCTAAAACTCTGAACTTTACTTAGCTCAATGTGTCTTTGCTTTAAACTATAAATTCACATTCTGGCTTCCAGCACCCGAGTTTGGGAGCCTTTTCCAAGGCCTCAGGTCAAATCCTGGGTTTAATTCTAAGCTTTGGCTTACAAACCCAAAGTCCTGAGAGTTCTCTGCATTTCAGGTTCCAACAAGCCAACTTGGAAGTTTGGCACCATGGAGTGGGAGGACACGGCAGCTTTATCATTTATGGACAGAGGGCTCCAACCCTCACCTACTTTGAACGGGAGCTGAGAGCTGAGCTGAAGAAGACCTGTATTGGAATATGAATCCCAATATTACCAGTTAGATTGTGCCTGGGCCAGTCTGACCCTCGCTGCTGAGCCAAAGGCGGCATCTGTGGTGTATCACCCCAGAGACACCTTTAGCTTGCTGATGGTTTCAGCTGGGCGCTAAACAAGTCCAGGCTTGTTAGGAACTCCGTTTACCTCAGGAAGAGGCTTCAGGCGAAGGTGAAGAGAAAAAAGGAGAGGATGCTGCCAGAGGGTTATATGCAGTGGTTTATTCCATGGTTACAGAGGTCTGAATCTTGGGGAGACCTCCAACAGAATACTGAGCACATGGCCTGACTCACCTTTTAAGCTCAGGGGGAGGGGAGGGGACAGGTGAGCCACCAACCAGGTGGGGGGGGCAAGGTCTCAAGGGACGAGGGACACCTAGACAGGCCAATGACCCCCAGGCCTGAGGGGCATCCTTTGAACTTGACCAACCACACGATGCCTTTGCTGGTACGTTAAGCCTGATTGACAGGACTCACTGAGCATGGGGGCAAGGGGGAAGGGAGAGGCATGTAGGCACACCTGGGAAGGGACTCGGGACCCGGAAGTCTAAAACAGGACATTACAACACACTACAACAGACCTGGATGCCAAGCAGGCCACTGAAACCTCCAGAGGCATGTCCAATTTATTATTGTACTCTGAACAAGGGGATGGAAAACTGGTGGAGAGAAGGGAGAAATAAAAGGGGAGGAGAAGCAACTCTCAGTGGGAGTGGGTATGGGATTGCCAAATGCCTCCTTGTCTCCTTGCTAGACAAAGCTGACTTTTTCCACAGTGAGCGAAGCTGGCAAGCATTGAAATGCTACCAAACCAAGAAGAGTTGGAGCAAAGGATGAGGGGGAATCAAGGGTGTGTTGATAAAAGCAAACACAGAAGCAAGGAAACGTGCAGGGGAAGATGGTGCATGTTGCACTCGGAATAGTAAAGGAGCTGACATGAACTTCAAGAAACCATCAAGAAAAGATCAAAGTGTAAATAAGATCATAGAGGTCCTGCTTTATTTTTACAACTTGTTTTATGTGTCTTTTATGTGTGGAGAAAATAAATAAATAATCTTTCCTTTGAACCTTAATAAAGTCACAGATCCCAGGAACAGAAGGGCTGAGAGGTAGCAATCCCTGTTGTTCCAACAAGAGAAACAAGGGGTCTGTCCCCAGAGACTCCTCCTGTGAAATGTGGGATCATTCACCTCCAAAAGCACGGGCTGCACTGACTCTGAGTGCAGCACTGGCTCTCCATAAAAAGGAATGTTTACTCAAGCAGATAAAAGCAGAACAAATCAGGCATAATTGGAAAAGCAAAGCAGCAAGTTTGTTTTTTCTGAAATGAGTGTGTACTAATGTGATGGATTCTTTAGTACACAAAAGCTGTAAAGGGACAGGTATTTGTCAAGGTATCTTTCCAAGGGCAGGATTGTACTTCTAGTAGACATTGGGGTTTGTTTAGGAATCTGTGGGCAACATTCTGAGTACAGCCACCTTTGTGGGCTCTGAGTTGAGCATCTGAGGATGATGAAGATTAAAGCTTCTGGATTGTTTATATGAAGGTAATCTCTGCTCCTCAACACACCTTATCAGTTTCACACCATGGACATGCCATGTGATTCTCCTGTTTGCTGTCCAAAAATAGCCATCTAGGATTTCATAACCTCCAAATGATTTCGCCCTCTGAGATATGAGAAGCATTTGGAAGTTCTGGGTTTCTGTTGAGTGTGAAACAGGTTTGTCTGAGTGTGCACACCCTTCACATCTCCATCCCCAGCCCAAGCAAAGCCAGATACTGCTGGCAATCAGTAGTGGCCACAATCCAGCGCACAATGTTGAGTATCATGCACCATGATTTTGAGCAGATCTACTTAAAACCAGCCTGATACCAATGGCCTGCAAGAATTTGACTGTAAAGACTTCCACTCTTTACAGTATTGATAGGGCAGAATTGATATTATTAATATACTATAATAAATATAATAAAATTAATATACTATAATATACTATAATGTACTATAATATACTAGAATGTAATATACTATACTATACTATAATATACTATACTATACTATAATATAATATACTATAATGTAATTTAATATAATATAATATAATCCAGTATAATTATATATTATTATATAATGTCATCCAATATAATTATATATTATTATCATATCATTATAATATATAAGTATGTTATCATTATATCATTACAATATATACTTTATTTTAAATACTATATATTATATTCTATATTATAATATAGAATATTATATATAATATGATTATATAACATAATAATAATAATAATAATAATAATAATAATAATAATAATAATAATAATAATAATAGTTATTGTTACTGTCATTGTCATTGTTACTGTTATTGTTATTATTTAGATAGTGGCAATGTTTAAAAATTTCCCCAGTGAAAATCCAAGTAAAACACCATATTGGAAACTACTGCAAAAATGAAGAGCAACAGAAAGCAAGCAGTGGTGAAACATTGACAAAAAGACACAACCTGGGGTGAAACTCATGGAATCTGGCAGATGTTCCTTGTCCCAGTAAAATTCCTGGGAGCTCACCCACCCCCAGAGCCTTTTTCCAGGCTGGACAATCCCCATTCTCTCAGCCATTGCACAGTGCCTTTAGGTTGGGCAACTGTGGGCATGAATGTGACACTAGCTGGGGAGATCTCAGGGGTTAATCTCAATTTAGAGAAATCAAATTAAACTACAGAAGTCAGGCATGTAACAATTGCTTAGCAAAACAATTTTTAAAATACTGTAATTTTGAAAATCAGCCACTCCGCAAAAATACTGTAACAATGGGACCCTGGACTGTGGAAAGTGCTTTTCCATGAAAACAAAACAAAGGGACAAGCAGAATGAAGCAAAGAGCCTCACTGGTGAAGGGATGAAGAGCCCACGACATCACAAAGACAGTATTTTAAAAGTACAGCTACAGTTTCTTTCTGATATTATCACATATTCTTGTTGAATTCAGCGAGAAGCTGCTTTCCAATATCTAAAAGTATTTGCTTATTAGATTATTTTATCCCTCCCAACAGATCTCATTTAGTGTATGCTGTTTATTATAATTCACTCAGGAGGTCTCATGTATCACTTTTCAGTTCACCTGGGCTATTTTAGACAACCATTTAATTTTTTCACCTGGCTAAAATAAACATTCCCACAGACACCTGATTCTGAAGAAGCACAAAACAGAACTACTGACAAAAATGACATTCATAACTAGTTATACTCAAACACAGATATAACCCTGAATGCAACTAAAAAATTAATTTTGGACATAATTTTGTGGTTTGCCAGAAATGAAAAGCACTCCCAGAAAGAAAAGCGAAATTTGTCATGAGCTTAAAGAGATTTTAAGAGCTCCAGGAATTGAGACAGATCTATCAACTGCTTTTGAAAAAATTTAATTTTTAAACTATAGCTAGAATGACCACTAGCTAGCTCTTATGAATTATGGTGCTTCAAGAGCAGTTTGACCCAAATTTAAATTCTTTAACATATCTATTAATTCTATTTTCCCAGTATTCATGCCTGAGCATAGATAAGACTGGAGCAGATTCTACCAGGCTTCTCTAGAGCCACATTTTACTGATCCAACAATGACTAAGGAAAGACATCTACTTAGAGAAAATAAGAAAATTTACACAGAAGCTGCAGTCTGACCAACTTTGACAAAATCTGAGTCTGTAGTTTACAGATGTCTCTGCATGAGAATTGCCTACAGAATAGGAAGTCCTATCAGAACTACCACAAGAAGAAAGCATTATGGTTATCATGAATGTGTAAATAATTTGCCACTTTCGTAAAAGCTGTTCAATGAAGAGGCACAAAAAAGGAAATACAAATTTTCAAAACTGAACACGTTCATTTCTGGATACAAAATTCCAATTAATTAAGAAAGTGATGTTATATGAACATCTGGCTAGACAAGGGATGGAATAAAGAGATTTTTTTTTACCACAAAACATGCTGGCTATGTCAGGAATGAGCTGAGATAACCTGGCAGGAGATAATCAGCTGACTCCTGACTCGCTAAGGGCAACCATGGGTGTGCTTTGCGGTGTGTTGCAGGCAGTTATAAACCGGTCCTTCCAGGTGTGCTATACTTTCCTTCCCTCGCCTCGCTGGTGTGCCTAATCAGGTAATACAAGGCGTGTGATGGCCCAGCCTGGCATTGCCTATAGGGCCCTACTGACCCTTCACGTGGTGCTCACTTCCCCCCTTCCTCTTATTAAAGGTTAAGGACTCGCTCCTTCGTTGAGAATTGCCTCAACTCGTACGATAAACATCTGGATATAACCCCCAGCAGATTTTTTCTCTTACCACAGAACATGCTCTTTAGGTAAGAGTCTGAAACCTGGACATGGTCAGTCAGTGCATCTCGACCAAGTATCTTGGGCTAAGCCCACAGTGTGTCCTTGCCAGCAGAGGGTCAGAACTGCCAGGCACTCTGCACAGAGCTGGTTCTTCCTGGCAGAGTTTTCCTAGCCCACAGTCCTGACACAGAGAGATGCCAGGAGGTTTTCCAGTGGGGGTTCTCTCACTGCAGGTTCTCCTGCACGCAGAGGGTTCTCCTGCACAGCAGAGGTTTTCCTGCACGCAGGTTTCCTGCACGCAGGATTTCCTGCACTGCAGAGGTTCTCTGCACTGCAGAGGTTCTCTGCACGCAGAGGGTTCTCCTGCACTGCAGAGGGTTTCCTGCACTGCAGAGGGTTCTCCTGCACAGCAGAGGGTTCTCCTGCATAGCAGAGGATTCTCCTGCACTGCAGAGGGTTCTCCTGGATAGCAGAGGGTTCTCCTGCACTGCAGAGGGTTCTCCTGCACTGCAGAGGATTTTCCTGCACTGCAGAGGGTTCTCCTGCACAGCAGAGGGTTCTCCTGCACAGCAGAGCAGTGCCTGGGTCTCAGATGTCTGAGCACAGCTCTCCCTGGCACAAGGGACATCACCATGCCTCTGATGTGGGACAGCCCTGTGGGAATCCCAAGGGTCAACAACCAAAGCTGTAAAAACCCTTTTTTTTTCACCCAGTGAAAACCTAAAATCACTTAATGCTGAATGAGAGAATACTTGAATTTAAAGTCATCACTTACTTAGTCTTTCCATAATAGCTCTGGGTTGATTCTCAGAATAATTTCCCAGTTCTTTTCTGTTAATAGAGAAGTTCTTCCTCTGTGCCTTCGTCGCCTTTGTGTACCTGCAAAAATATATGCAAGAATGCATATTAAACAATTAATTCTCAGTAATCATCTGGCTGCATCTACCCTTTAATTTAGATCTAGAGAAACAATGTCAAGGCAAACATCTCAGCCATCCCCACTTTCCATACTCCATTTCTCCCCGCAGTCTTGGCACTGCATTCCTTTTCTCTGAGCAGCAAGACACCTGACATTATCCAACCACAGATAAGATATTCTTATCAGATATTCTTATCAGATATTCTTAGATCACATGTGAGCCAGCCAAACACGAGCTACCAAACTGCTCTGAGTGCTGCAGGACCAGCAGCATTCACTCCTTGGCTCTCTGGAGCCTCTGGGTGAGTCTCTGCTGGACTAAGATGCTCTCTGAGAACTCCTAGAATTTCTCCAGGACTTTTTGGCTCAAAAGAAATTAAGGATGGACTTGAAAATGCCATAGATGTTGATACTGAAAGCAAAACTTGGCATTAAAATATTCTTAATATTACGAAGTTTTATACTAGTGTATAAAAAATTACTAAGTGTAAAGAGGCTTCTTGTTCATAAGATAGATGTTATAAAGTATGTCAGTTGCATGAGCCTAACATCCCTTAAATATAGAAGATATTTTGCAAATTTTAACTTCTGTACCTCATAGTTTAGGCTCAGAACAACTATTTCCTTTTCGTATGAAAAACTACATAA
The DNA here is from genome assembly GCF_028769735.1 of Zonotrichia leucophrys gambelii. Taxonomy (NCBI): domain Eukaryota; kingdom Metazoa; phylum Chordata; class Aves; order Passeriformes; family Passerellidae; genus Zonotrichia; species Zonotrichia leucophrys. Next base: position 52,411,260 of record NC_088175.1, read on the forward strand.
TGGTGTTTTAAGCAGAATGACTGAAGCAATGCAAGGCCAACAGAAATTCAGAGCTTTCTCTGTATGAGTACTGAGCTTCAAATTATATCTTTGAATATTTATAATAGAATATAGTATAATATAGTATGACAGAATATAGTATGACATAATAGAATATAGTATAATATGATATGATATGATATAATATAATATAATATAATATAATATAATATAATATAATATAATATGATATAATATGATATGATATGATATAATATAATATAATATAATATAATATAATATAATAAACATAACATAGTATAATATAATACAAGGTAATGTAAATAATATAATATAACATGATATAACACATTCAATATTTTATATTCAAGTATAAATGCTGACACCTTTGGATTTTTTATAGATAAGGATTACTGCTGTGCACAGAAATGCCTTTCATAAATGCAGTGGTCACGCTTTGCACCTTTTTTTTAAATTTTTAAAATTTTTTTTACTTTCCCAACCTACCAAAATGGGAAGTACATTTCAGTTGAGTGCACTCTGTGATTTTATGTTGCATCACTTCCCAAAAGACAGGCACAGCCACGCCTTAGACCAGCACATCTCAGAGCCTGAAATGTCTCAGAACTGAAAAACAAGGACCAGCCTGACCCAGGACCTTCTGCAGCCCAGACCAAAGGACCCAAAGGAATATCTCCAGAGAGAAAATAATAAAAAAAAAGTGTTAAAAAACCAGTATATCATACTATATTATACTTGGGGAGTGCCTCATGCAAGCACTAGAGTCAAATATGGCTGTGTTATTGCCACAATAATCCATGTACTGAGACCTCTGTTACTTTTAACATTTAACTTAATAAAAGGATTCTTTTAAGAGAGGGAAAAGAAGTATTGAATCTAAGCAATTTATTTTTCTTTCTAGGTCTCTATTTTCCCTTCAGATTACAACATCCAGGAAGAAGAAAAAAAAATTAGATAAAATTAATCCATCTACTGCTAGACAGAGCCTAATGTATTCAGAAAAGATCCAGACTATTTTCTATATCAATGAGTGCATAGAACAAGAACACAAAAAATCTGGATTTTTAAAATGTACTTTTTGGTTCAGAAGAAAATTTAAACACTTCAGTCCTTCAAATATGCCTGACTGTTTAAATCCCTTCCTATAGAACAAACTCATTTAAAGTAAAACTTGTTTAAGGGACAATTTTCTGTAAAAGGTGAAGTACACAACCCAAAACAGGCACACAGATCACACAGAAAGTTTATTCTTCAGAGATAACCATATAGATAAAGTGAAAATTCAAGTTTACAATCTTCCAGTGTATTTCAGAACTGGAAACTATGAAAGTGGGATGGAAACCATTTCTTTGTTGTTTTCAATTAGAGCATACCCTATACTATACACACATTTGTGTGTGCATTAAAACAGAAAAAGTGAACTCCATTTCCAAGTGGAAGTCTGTATTCTTTCAGCTATATGTTCCAAGTTTACCTTTTCAGTTGGAATTGATAACTATTATTATTGATGCCTTAATGAAGGGATGAGACTCTTTTTGGGCTAAAAACCATTTATTGCTCAGATAAACATCAGCCTCAGAGGCTGTGAGATTTTAGAGGAGCAAGAACTCAGCCGTAGCTCAGAGTAGTCCCAAGTTTTTTCATTACAAGACAATACAGAACTTTCTAATCCAATGGAAAGCTGCCACAAAGTTTATTTTGTTTTTCTAAGCTATCACCTTTAATTCATTCTGCTGCACTGTGGATACTTTTATCCCATGGACTGCTATCACATGTGCTTCTATTGTAAACTCTGAGCTTACTCCATGCTATTACTTTACTGCACTAAAAACCATTCCCCATTTATCAATTCACTTTCTCACTTACTTAAGGCATATTCTTACTCACAACTATAGAAATGTAAGTTAATGATTTTTCTGCTTTATGTCTGTGTACTTTTATTTTTACATCAACCCAAGCTTCTTCCAGGGCTGCAAATCAAATCCTCCAGTATCTGTGGAAGTTTCTGTCTTTCCATTTCCTACAATCAGGAGAATCAGGCCATTGCAGGGAAATACTAATCAAAATGTAAAGTCAGTGCAATAATTACATGAATGAAACTTGGTGAAGAATCCCAGATAAGCAGTGCAGGCCTTGCTACATGAAGAACAATGAGGTTTGGTACTAAAACTAAACTGGGACACTTCTGGGTGTTTGGAATTCACCTAAACCTCTCTATAAATACACAGAAGTATAAAGTAGTATAAATACTATCCAGCTATATCTATCTATAAAAATAATACCTACTTATAAATTCTATCTATACAGTATAACTATATAATTCTTTTTAATGGCAAACTAAAGATGCTTTGTATGGAAATCAGAGCCAAAGCACCTGATCCCAGAGCCAAAGCAGGATCCCTGCTCTCCAAACCAGGATCCCTGTTCTCCAAAGCACCTGATCCCTGCTCTCCAAACCAGGATCCCTGTTCTCCAAAGCACCTGATCCCTGTTCTCCAGACCAGGATCCCTGTTCTCCAAAGCACCTGATCCCTGTTCTCCAAAGCCAGATCCCTGTTCTACAAAGCAGGATCCTTACTTTCCAAAGCAGGATCCCTGCCCTCCAAACCAGGATCCCTACTTTCCAAACCCAGATCCCTGCTCCCCAAACCAGGATCCTTACTTTCCAAACCAGGATCCCTACTTTCCAAACCAGGATCCCTGCTCTCCAAACCAGGATCCCTGTTCTCCAAAGCACCTGATCCCTGTTCTCCAAACCAGGATCCCTGCTCTCCAAACCAGGATCCCTGTTCTCCAAAGCCAGATCCCTTCTACAAAGCAGGATCCTTACTTTCCAAAGCAGGATCCCTGCTCCCCAAACCAGGATCCCTGCTCCCCAAACCAGGATCCCTGCTCTCCAAACCAGGATCCCTGCTCCCCAGACCAGGATCCCTGCTCTCCAAACCAGGATCCCTGCTCTCCAGACCAGGATCCCTGCTCTCCAAACCAGGATCCCTGCTCTCCAAACCAGGATCCCTGCTCCCCAAACCAGGATCCCTGCTCCCCAAACCAGGATCCCTGCTCCCCAGAGCAGGATCCCCATTCCCTGCAGACATGAGCTCATGTCTTGGCATCCCAGAGCATCCCTGGCCCTTCTCACCCCCAGCCTGTGAGAGCAGGCTCGGGAGGATTACAGGGGCTGTGCTGCACAGCACTTATGACAGGAATGCTGTGGGAGCCCTGCTCCTCCTTTATCTCCCCCTTTCCTGACCACACCAAACGCTGCTCCACCTGTGGCATGGTTTGGTCATGTATGATCTGATTAGAGGCAGTCTGCACACACACAATGCTCCATTCAGTGGGGTTTGGGATGGAGAGCCAGATGTGTCTGTGCTGGGCAAGTGGTTAGACAAGAATTTACTGGGGGCTGGAGGGAGGGAGGGGAATGCACAGTGAAATAAACTTTTTACCTTTTTTGTAACATACTGAGGAATAACTATGAACCAGACAACAATGGCATAAAGAGCAGCCATAAATCAGATGTCAAATTTGCCCCAAAACCCAATAAATAACATCTCATTTAGCAGCTCAGCTCACATTTCCTCATCCACCCACCCACCTTTTATTTTATTATTAAACAGTTCACCCTGTGAGGTGTTAGCGACCTGAATAATCCTTATTATTATGGGAGTTTTCTTCATTTTCTATGGAAAAAATTCTCAAGAGAAAGACATTTTGAAAACACACATGTTGAGACTGGTTGTTGCAACACACAAATCTGATGGAAGGCATTTTTATAACTGGATATATTTTAAATACATTTAGAAAAAATTACAATTGCAGTACAGTGATTGAACGTGAGCATGCACATGATATTTGAAACAAAAGCTTTTAAAACCCTATTCCTACTAAAGTCAATAGCAGGGTTCTCTTGTGAGACATAATAAGTCCAAAAATGTAGTGCTGATGTTTGTGTAAAATACATTTGATTCAATCTGGGATTCTTGTTTATAATGTGCAATATTTTTCAGCATATTACTATGCCTCCATCATAAATACCTCAAGAGACTACAATCCTAAACCAAAACAAAAATCATAAATGCTTCTTGATGGTGGGTTTTTCTTATTGATCACTTCAAGCCTTCCAAAGACTGAATGTTCACAGAAACAAAAAAAGCAAAGCAAAGTTTCCTACCTGCTGAAGTGGACTGCTGGCAGGTAATGTCCTGTACAGTTTTGAGATTAGAAATCTTCTCCTGAACAAAAAAAAAAAATAAAGAAAAACTTTTGACAAAGAGTATTAAAATTTTTGCAAGAAAAGCTCCCCACTCAAACCAGTCATAACACACAGGTATGCTGAGGTAGTGTCAAAATTAAAAAAGTAACTGTAGGCTTATTTTCTTACTGATTCATTCAAGAAAACGTGAATGTTAACAACCTATGTGGGTATTGGTAGGTAAATATTTTAGCTTCAGCCAACAGGTCATTCTGTATGTGTATAAAGAGTAAACTTGGTTTATGGATTGTGGTTTTGTGCAACAAATATCCAAATATGACAGTACAGGTCTAATTTCCAGCCTGTATTGCTATGCAGGTGCCACAATCACACGAAGAAATAATGCAAAAAAATTAACCAGATATTTAACTTGCAACATCTTCACTCTGTTCCTCAGATATTCCCAGGCTTGTTCTGATAGTCACAGATTTCCTTACTCTCTCTAAAAAGTTTCTGAAAGAAAACACCAAAACTGGGCCCCTGTGATTGATTTTAACTCTGAGGAAGTTCACATCATAAATATTTCACTGCCTGTAATGCCTAGCTAGAGCATTTTGATCAGAAATAAAAAGGTTATCTCCATTTTCTGAGGGTTCACCACCTGCTTTCTGGAGACTTCACCAGAAACAGCTGTCAAACATCACTGCCATGTTCTGACCTGCGTAAAACTTCTTGTTGTCTTCTCCAGTTTACAAATGCAGCTATTTTTCTTCAAGGCAAAGCCTGAAAGAACTACTCTTTGTGACAGAGCAAAATGCCTTAATACCAAAAGGAAAAATTCTGCTTTTAGAATTAGGCTTTCTTGGAACAGATAGATCCAATGGCAAGTTGGTTTCCTGAGAGATAACAAGGAATTTTGTAGGTATATAAATAATGCCCAGTATTCAGTACAGTCATTTGCCATAGGAAACAATATCTAAAACTTGGATATTCTCTCTGTGGGAGACTGAAGAAAGCAAAATAAGACATAAGCTCTGCCTTTATGCAAGAGTTACAGAAATAAGATTTAGAGTTCTTACTACGGCAATGAAACTGCTGAACGAAGAAAAGCCAGGCTAGGCTGAAAATTAAGACAAAAAATTACAAAACTGCTTCCACAATGTCCATAAAGCTGACCCAAATCCAGAAAAATGCTCCTGTTCTCTTCCCTTGAGCTTGATAAATTCCATAGCAGAAATCCAACACTGTTTTAAGCACTGCAGAGCAAACCTTGTTTTGTAAAATTCACCCTGAATTATTTTAGCTCTCCCACATCTGTCCACTGGTCAAAGGGGACAGACACACCCACATCTAAAGTGCTATTAATCAAGGAATTTTATAGAATATCTATCTGTCAAAGGAAGGTTGATTACAGGACAGGTTAACAGATTGTATTTTCCAGATGTATTAAGATGTTTGGGGAATACCACAGAACTTCAGGCAGTTCTTTTAATATTCTGGGAAAACATGTGGGACAGGACTGTTTAATGTCATAGAATGGAATTTTCCAAAAGTAAATTAAGTACATAGATATATATTTAAACTAGTTAGTGAAATGGATTGACAACTTTTACATATTTTAAGAACTTCAAGTGAAAAAACTATTCAAACCATCTCTAAGGCCTCCTCCCAAGTGATTTCCATAAATGTCTTCCATGGAAAACCATAACAGAAATGCAGACTAGTTTTGAACAAATTCACCTCAGAATGCATATGATGTGACCAGACAGAAGCCAAGATATTTTTAACCAAGTTATGAGACCATATCAATATTGAAACATTCCTCTGGTTACAAATCCTGAAATGGTTTTTTGGTTGTGGGACACCCTGGTTTATACCTATAGCTCCACAAAATCCTTGTTCTGCTCTGCCTGTAAGAGTGGAGGATTTCAGGAGGTGACTCCAGAGCTTTGAGCAGCTCCTTGCAATTCATCCCTCTGATTCATCAGGGTTTAGTTTTTCTATTTTTCCCATTCTGTGCTGCTTTAGTGTGTGGGTCTGAGCTTCACATTCAGGGATGGTGAGCTCTGTGCACAGAGCAGGGAGACAAAACAATTCCTGCTCCAGCTGGGCACCAAGGACAAATGATCCCAATCTCAGCCCCAGAGCACAAACCCCGTGGGCTGCAGAGAGAAAAACAAGCAGGGTGGGAGTGCCTGGGCTAAAGCTGGAATGGGACAATGAACTGCAAGGTGCAAATGGAGCAGAACTGATCCCAGGGAGAGAGCCCGGGAGCGCTCCTGCATTTTGGGGCCATTTTGGTTCATCTTGGGTGCAGCCCTGGCTGGGCTCTGGTGCTGCCCAAGGTGGGTCCATGGAGGAGATGCTTTGAATCAATCCCTGCTTTATTCTGTAGCTCTGTCCAGCCCCTGCTCCAGGGCAGCCTGCTCAAGGCATCAACTCAACCTCCTCACCTGGGCAGTGAAATTACAATAATAACAGGAGGAGCTGAGGTTGGTGTCACACCTCTCATATTTCTCCTCACAAACCTACAGAATTATGGGAATCTGCTCTTCCAGACTGGGGAGGACACACAACTCAGTGAGTAACTTCTATACAGAAATTAATTTCTAATATACATTCATGGTTATGTTTTTATTTCTCCAGAGAAAGAGGCATAACCGTATGCAAAACCACAATTTAGAGTAGCAAATGCAAAGAATAAACACAGTTTTCCTCCCCCTTTATCTTGCATTTTATAGGCAATCACATAAATCACCAGTAATTATACACTTACAATGATCTTTAATAACTGGAAAAAACACATTCATTGCTTCCACAATTTGTAATTTACAATTTCTGTAATCACAGAAAAATGACATAAATTCAAATTAAATTACAAAAAAGAGTTCTTTAACTTCCAGAGAAGTTATATGTATTAGCTCTACATTTCTTTAATGACATTTAGCACGTATTCTTCCTATTTTCATGAAAATACCTTAAATTTTTAAAATACATATATCATGCCATATTTTCATTGTAAGAATACATAAGATATATATAATAAGAATATATATAATATATAAATGCAAAGAATATTTTAGATAGATATATATTTAATATATTATATTGTATTCTTATATATTATATATAATATAATATATTAATATATATTATATAGATAATAGATATATTTTATATATATATATATATATATATATATATGTAATTTTTGAAGAATTGGGAAGGGCAAGACAATGTCTCAAATCAAGGAGAAATAGAAGGGATTTAAATACAGGGAAAATCATCATACCATTCTTTCAAACATCAAGCTTACCCTACATTCCTTATAACAAAATAAAGAATTTCTAGTGGGTAATGCTTCTATCTGACACAGTAACCACGTAGTTCCTGTGAATTTACATTTCGGTAAATATAGCTGATCATGTTAACTGTGTGATCATCACCATCCCAATGTTCCATTTTGTAAACCACTAGGAAATGCAAATGGAATTGGCCTCCAGAAAGGGCAAACATCAGCAGGCTGCTCAAAAGAGGGGCACTTACAAAAAAAAAAAAACACAAAAACCCCAGCCCAAATGCTGTCAGAACTTTTAGCTGCAGAACTTTCAGGTTTCAAAATTGCAGTCACTGCCCAGTTATATAAGTTAAGCATAGGAGCACAACTAAAGAGTTATGTTCTAGTATGGAAACATAAAAAATTTATTCTTTTTAGGAAACGTGAGCTTTACATTTACAAACACAAAATACTGGGACCAAAGATTGCTTGAACTCGTGCCTGCAGCTGTCTCTGTTTGTGTTCCTAAATTCATTTCTCATGAGTAATTTTGCATCTAACTCAGAGAAAATGAGATTACATATGCCATTAGTTTTGCTGGTTCAGAGGAAATAACTGGGGTAGATTGTTATTAAATAACTGGGGTAGATGGCAGCTAAGGAGCGATGGCTGTGCACCTGATTGCACTGCAGAGGGAAAACACAAAACACACACAACATGTTTACACACACACAACCATGTTCACACAGCAAGGCAGCCAGGAAGGCCTGAACTGAGATTTTTCAGTCCTGAACTGAGATTTTTCAGTTTGAGTCCTGAGATTTTTCAGTTTTATTTACCCCACTTCAAAGGACAGCATTACACTATGGAAGGGAAATCTTTTCCAACTGCTGGAACAGATTTTTCTTTATTACTACATTATGATGCCTTATTCTATTCCCTTATAAGTAAAAGATCTCAATCAAGACAACACAAAACCTAGAGATTCCTGCACCTCAAAAAGAATGTGAACATTGCTACACAGTCATCAACCCAACCCAGCCCAGCTGTCTCTGGCACTGACCCTTGCCACAAAACAAAGGTAACAGGACTCAAGGATAACTTGCAAAAGTGACTTCAGGAATTTCATTAAGCACTCAGAAGAAAACAAAAGGTAATTAGCCTTGTGTTGGAATCCTGCTGTTTATCTATTTTATGCATGGGTGTTTTTATAATGTTTTATTTTCATCTTAATTGAGCTACTGTTTGTTATTTTTACCTGAAATAAAATATCTGTAGTCTTTTAGAAGACAAAGCTTTAAGCCTTTATTTTACTATGGCTTTCTTTCCTAAACCTGTGATAAAAAAAAAAAAAGAAATTTCAGATGGTTGTGTTACTATAACAGCATTGCAGTATTTTGCTACTAATTTTATACAGTGTCATTTTCCTTCCTAAATTTATACAGTGTCAAAGTTGACTTCCTGCCATTAATCTCATTTACTTCACCTATAGGGATCCCTAGATGATTTTATAGTTTTTTGAGTTGGTAACTCTTAAATTGTAAAAATAATGCCAATAATTCTTTCCATGTGATCACCTTTTCAATTAATGCATTAAAATTTGCCATCATCATATCAATTTCCTTAATTTCATTGGGTTTCTCTGGGCTTCTATGATTAATGTCCAGCCTTAATCACACTCAAAACTTTTATATCACTTATGCATTTTTCTTCTTCAGGATGTTTTGTATCATTTTTTGCAAACACAAGAAGACACAGAAATACATTTTTAGCATTACAAAAAGGGAGTATTGGTGAACTTAAATACTTATTCTTGCAAGTATTTGCACTGATGCACACATGCAAACACAGACCCCAAAATGGTACCAAAAGTAATGCAGAGCTTCAGGGTATAACTTTTAACTTTTTGCCATCTTAAAAGCATCTCCTGTTTCCTCAGTTCTCTCAAACATTTGCTCTGTGGAACATATAGGAGAAAATAGAGGAGAATTTTAGATGTTAGAGTTATTTCAGGACTCTGCACCATTGGATATTGAACGTGAAAATGTAGTGGGTACTCTGCAGTGAGATTATTTGATTTTCTGATAGCAAAATAAAAAGTGAAAATAATAGAAATATTACTTATGATGAGATCTGGCAGAGTACTTTATAACATCTGCTTTTATGTGGATGTGGCTATTAAAGTTTAATATAACTTTTCAAATGAATAGTCTAAAGGAATAGTCCTATTTCAATGTAAGATTTTCCTGAAAAAAAAAAAAAAAAGATAACCAACATTTAAATATTTTTTTAAATATTTTGACAATTTTTCTTCAGTTAAATATGTCTATTATAGTAGCAGGAATATTTTCCTAAAGTTCCTTTTTGGTATTTTTGTTCCTTACATAGCAGGTCATTCCATTAGGTAACCCTCCAAGTGACCCAAAGGAGATATATTAAAATCTAGTAATACAATACCCCTAGACTATTTTACATGATAAGAATTTTTTTTTCCCAACTCCCAGATGTTGCTAAAGGACAGGGAAAAAAAAAAAAAAAAGACTTGTAAAATTCTTCATCATGAATCTTTTTTTTTTTTCCTGCAAATCCCTTTTTTCCCCCCTTTCAAAAGCAATTCTGAATAGAGGTAAAAGAAGACAAAACTTGACCTTTTGTGATCCCAGCATTAATAGGTCTGTTCATAATTCAATCTGTGTGTGTGTAGAAGCATCCATGTGGAAACATGCAGGCCTGAGAGACATAAAGCCTTTCCCTTTAAACATTATCTGACCCTATGAGTCTTATTCACAAAAGAAGGCTTACGTACGCATAAGTTGAAAAAAAAATGCATGCTTTCATTGTGCCACAGAGAGCCTACACATTTTACTCCTCATTCTCCAGGAAAACTCATCATGGAAGTGACACTTGTACAGGAGCTGGGCAAGGGAATGGCAAAAGAGGAGGATGGTAAAAGAGGGGAATGGTAAAAGAGGGGAATGGTGAAAGAGGGGAATGGTAAAAGAGGGGAATGGTAAAAGAGGGGAATGGCAAAAGAAGAGGATGGTAAAAGAGGGGAATGGTAAAAGAGGGGAATGGTAAAAGAGGGGAATGGCAAAAGAGGGGAATGGCAAAAGAGGGGAATGGCAAAAGAGGGGAATGGCAAAAGAGGGGAATGGCAGAAGAAGAGGGGAATGGTAAAAGAGGGGAATGGCAAAAGAGGGGAATGGCAAAAGAGGGGAATGGTAAAAGAGGGGAATGGTAAAAGAGGGGAATGGCGAAAGAGGGGAATGGTAAAAGAGGGGAATGGTAAAAGAGGGGAATGGTAGAAGAAGAGGGGAATGGCAAAAGAGGGGAATGGCTGAAGAAGAGGTGAATGGTAAAAGAGGGGAATGGTAAAAGAGGGGAATGGTGAAAGAGGGGAATGGTAAAAGAGGGGAATGGTAAAAGAGGGGAATGGCAAAAGAGGGGAATGGCAAAAGAGGGGAATGGTAAAAGAGGGGAATGGTAAAAGAGGGCAATGGTAAAAGAGGGCAATGGTAAAAGAGCACAACGTAGCAAAACAAAAACTAAACCAAAACCAACCCAGCACATGCAAAGAATAAATTCTTTTCTCATTAAGGATATAGAAGGGTCATCTCCTCTGCTGGCACGTGACAGGGTGAGGGCAGGGATGGAGAGGAGTTTGCAGCCTTGCAAAGCCCCACCTGAGGAGAGCAGCCTGCTTTTCTTGCTCCTCTTGGGGGTCAGTGCCTGCCAGCACAGAAAGTCTGAAATTCTCAGCATCCAGGGTTCCAAGGGAGTGCCACATCCAGCCTTTCCTTAAACACCTCCAGGGACAGTGATTCCATCACCCCCCTGCTGAAGGCAGCCCCTTCCAATACCCAAACACCCCTTCTGTAAGAAATTCTAGGGCTATTTCCTGCTACTCTAAGGCTATTTAATTTTCTCCTTCCATAACCTGTGTTCACCCAGGTGAGGGATGCCTGTGTCACTTACACCTGTTCTGGTGAATATTTATACCAGCTCATTTCTAATTTCACAGATTCCAATGCTGGTGATTCCACACTGGTTTCAAGGCATTCCTGCCAGGGTATTCCAAGCCTGCTGATGCTGCTGTGAACCCACAGCCCACAGGAGTTTCAGGTATTTGTGTTGTGTCAGTACATGAGGCCCGTCTGTTATCACCAGCATCCTCTCATGCCTCTCCTGTTTAGTTTGGCTCTGCAAAGTCAGCTGTCAGTTTTAATGCTCGGTTACCCGGAGCCCCTCGTGTTATCAGAGAGTGCTCTGAACCTGTCAATTGCCACCTGAACCAGGGGCAGGGGACACACAATTGTCAGAGCAGCAGCGAGGGTTTGCACTGAGGGAAACAAATCCTCAGCAGCTGCAGTATTGATTTATACCCTGAGCTGAGCTCAGCAGCTGTAATTATTTCCTAAACAAGGCAAAACAAACACCATTGGGAATCATGGGGAAGACTTTTCTTAATGACTAATGAGTGAAGTCATGATGACATTCCCACCAGTTTCCAGCATTTTCCCTCCCAGTAGAGGGGAATAACTGTCCAGGACTTTGAAAATCACATTGTGCAACTATCTGCATCTCCTTGTGCCCAAATAGTTTCAAAACACAGCTTTAACAGCACTCAGCTTCTAGAATCTCACAGGAGAAATGCTAAGGGATGAAAGAAAGGGAATTTCTTGGCCCTTCATTGCTTAAATTATAAAAAAGAAACAATACTGTGTCATTAGGTAACCTGAAACCAGAAAAAAACCAACATCAAAAGTAAGGCTGTGATGGTGCCACAATTAATTATTTACCCTTTCAAATGTTCAAATTCAGCACCTTTTTAAAATGAAAACCCTCTAATATGAAAAATATCACATATCCCAGTGATACCAATTATGTTAACAATTGCTCATTGGTTAAATGTCCAAATGGTTAGTGAATAAAAGTCTAATCTGAAATTGATTAAATATATCTACATTTGATTGGAATGCTTATGATAATTAATTTGCCCTCTAGTGTGATAATGTCTAAGTGGTTAGTGAATAAAAGTCTAATCTGGGATTGATTAAATATATCTACATTTTATTGGAATACATTTGATAATTAATATGCCCTCTAGTGTGATACAATGCCTTCTGTTCGAATTATACTTACAAGAAATTGTTTAGTTAGAAAAATTACAAAAAATAGGAGTATTTAAAGCTTGATAATTTAGCATGAAAACACTACCAAATTTGTATTCAGGCTAATGTCAAGTGACATTGAAATTAATATCCACATTGAAGGACAAGCGAAATATCAACAAGTGATGTAGTTATTCAAAAGACAAAATTCTCCAGGCATTGGATGCCGTAATTCCAAAGAGAATCAGTGAGTGCCTGCGGGATCATATCCACAGGAAAATGGGCATGTGTTGAATGAGCCAGCCTGACCCTCTGGAACTAAAGAATGAGGTCATTTTGGGGATAAACAAGCTGAGGATGTAAGAAGAAAGAAGAAAAGTTGTTGACAGACAAACGGGTGTCAACCTGAGTAAAATGACACAACCTCTATCAGTTAGATTGATAAAAAGTTGCCTCTTGCCTCATGGACAAAGCAGAGCTACCAGTCAATAGATGCATGGACAAATCAGAGCTATTATTGTTGCTTTAGTAATGAAGAGATGGGATTATTTTTGGGTTAAGAATGATTTATTGTTCAGATAAACACTGGTCTTTGAGGCTGTGAGATTTTAAAGGAGTGAGCTGTTGGCTGCAGCTTAAGAGCAGTCACAAGTTTCTTTGTTGCAAGGTAGTATATAACTTTCTAATTTAATAGACAGTTGGTATAGGGTTTATTTTGTTTTTTAATGTATTATTTTTACTTCTGCTGTACTGCAGATACTTTAATATGCTTCTAATTCATAAGTACAAGTGTTTCTATTATAATTTTTAAACTCTTAGTTACTCTATATAACTATACTCTTACATTATAAACTCTTCACTATCTTATTCATACTGTTTCTCATTTATTTAAAGTATATGTTTACTTATAACTATGGAAATATAAGTGTATAAGTTTTCTGTTTAATGTCTGTGTATTGTATTTTTATATCAATCTAAGCTTCTTCTAAGGTTGTAGATTAAATCTTTGAGTGTCTGTGAAAGTTTCTGGTTTCTTGATTCTCACACAGAGCTACCAATCAAACAATGTGTGGCTGTGTAGAGCAAGGGAAGAAATAAATATAAGCAATGTGTTTATATCTTATCTGTGTTACAGTCTCACAAACCCTGAATTCTGCTGCACTTCGCTCGAACAAACTAAAAATGGAGCTGCATCTTCTGCTCTACAAGGCCTTTTAAGGATAAACTAATCAAGACATGACACCGAAGTTATTTTTACTTTTAACCCAATAACCAACCACACAATGCAGACTTTTTTATCCAATACCCAAATATCCAGTACAGCAAACCACCCACACCCATGGAGAAGAAGGTGAAGAAGAAGGTGAAGAAGAAGAAGGTGAAGAAGAAGAAGGTGAAGAAGAAGGACCAACCTCCACCCTAAAACCTCCATCTTCCTTTATATATATTACTATATTCTAAACCCTTAAACTCCTAGTTTTCCCCCCTGTGATGTCACACCCTTCTAATCAAACTCCACACCCACAATCCCAGTTCTGTCATTCCATTTTGGAAGCTTCTCCATGGCCTCAGGTCAATGCAGTGTTCTCTTGGGGGTCAGTGCCTGCCAGCACGGAGTCAATTCCCAACATCAGAATAAATCAAATGGATTTCTACATGTGTCAATTTACATGCTCCAACGAGAAAATTTGGTTTCTCTAAATTAATAATATGTATTGGAATATCTAATAATTGTATTTATTGGAAATAAATATTAATAATATATCTATATATTAATATATTAAATAATTAATTAATAATACATATAATTATATATTCATAGTGATATTTATTGTAATGTCTAATAACATTTATCGTAAATAAATAATTATACATTTATATGTTAATATAAATATGTAGTAAGTACCTATAACATATATTAATAAAAATATTTATTGGAAAAACTAGAACAAAAAAAAATTTTAATATTTTGCCCACAATACATATTTCTCTCCTCATCTACATGAATTTTACTGCTCTGTTTTTATTTTAATGGCTTTCTAAAAATTTTCAAGGATGGTTCAGGGCAATATTTTGGTTGTGGTAATAATAAATAGTTTTTGTTTTCTACTTCCATATTTCTGCTAATAAGTGATGGGTCATTAAAAATTTATTGTTTTGGTACACTCCTTTTAGCAGGAAGAGATAAAATTGCCAAGTACATGGAACTGGAAAAGCAATTCCTGCTGACCTCTGGCAGATAATTTAGAATAATTAGAATAATTTAGAATTTCTGCCAAAGTAACGAGATAAGGATTGAGGTTTACATGTGATGTTTAGTGATTCTGTTTTATTTAATAAAAGTTTGATGTGTTAGAAATTAATAAATAATGAGGAGAAGTATTATTACTGAGACAAACTAACATCAGTTACAAGTTACTGGTGGAGAAGTGAAATATCATTTATATAATTCTATAAATGCTTTTAATTATTCCAAGAAATGGAATAATATCCATTAATATACATTTACAGGTAGCATTGTGATAAGAGGCATGTATTAATAATATCATATCTGAAGGGCTTATTTCTTTTTGCCATCAAGAAACCTAATATGAAATAATTCTTCACTTTTAACTGCCATCAATTTTGTTTTTATATTTCATTTATAGAACCTGCTGACAACTTCACAGCATGAGATATTGTAAGAAAATGCATGATTTAATAGCTTTTCATTATAATATTTCCTGCATAATCTTATTATTAGCTTACTGAATCTTGACATTGTAAACTACATTTTTCCCCTTAAAGGAAAGAACAGAGTTTGAAGTTTGTAATTAGAGCAGCAACACTGTTCTAACAAAAGCAAAGAGCTACTTAAATTCTTACCTGAATACTAAATACTTTGCTCTGTTGAAAAATCTCTTCTAAAAATTGGATTACAAGCAAAAGGAATCATATATTAGAAAAAAAAAAGAAAATTTGAAGAAAATTTAGAAAGTTTCAGAATTGATAAAAAGTATGAGCTATACCCCAGCCCCTTTTGATTATTTGAGAAATGAACACTGCAGTCAGGGAGGTTCTCTCCAAGGGAAGGATGAATCCATCCTCTACATGGGCTTGGATGGCACCAAACAAATCCAGAGCAACTAAATTGGAATTTATTGAGTTTTTGCCTCATTTCAAGCTTCCCACCCAGTCACTGTTTTATGTTTTTCCTTTTCCAAACACATGGGCAGTGAGTAGGCTGGCAGGGATAAGGAAGGAGAAGACATAATCTTTACTCTGCATTTTCATCATGAGAATAAAGGCAGTAAAAATCTGTGCCAGCAAAAGGGTCGTGAAATTTATTTCCATTCTGCCACAGCGAGGGAAGGAAAATGAAATTGCACTTACCAAAATTCTCTTTGGGGGCAGAATGAGTAGCTCTGCTCTGCTTCTTACACTGGACTGGGAAGGAGCTGCTTTTACTTCCTTTTTTTATCCATGTCAGAGATCAGCAAAAGTCAATCTGTGATTATTATTAATTATTATTAGGCATGGATCCTTGTCCCACCACTCCATTTTTGCTTTTTCATGGAGGTAACTGGAGTTGGAAGTCAACCTTCAATATAGTTTTACACAGAAAAGGTTAGAAAAGAGAAAAAAGTTCAAGTCTATGTCAGACCACTCAATATGGGACTAGGAAGGCAAAGAAAGAGAACAAAATTGGGGGTTTAGTACAATAGTTGTCTCCAAAGAAAAAAGGCATATCTTCAGAGACATTCCAGAACATGAACAATTCTTCTACAAAAAATTATTCTTAATAGTCATCATCTATCATAAATTCTGCTACTTTTATAAGAACTGAAATTTTCCCTGCCAGCTAGTATTCATACTGACTTTACAAGGTGTTTGGTTGTTTCTGATAAGCAGCATTAAAGTAATAGTAGTAAAAATAGTAATAGTAGTAGTAGTAGTAGTAATAATAATAATAATAAAAGTAATAGCAGTAGTAGTAGAATAATTCATAAGCCAAGGTGAGAATAAATTCAAAGTAGAGTCACATACATATAGTACAGGAGACTTTTGTTTGAATATTATATTACATTATATTACATTACATTATATTTATTATATATTATTAGAGCGTGACGAAGTTATTGCTCTTGCCCTTTGTCTCTCTTGAAGAAAATACCCTTTGCATTTGCAGAGCACAACACCCCACAGAAAAAGATGGAAATCTGAAGATTCAGAAATGTGAACCCAGAAATTATTATTGGCAATTATTTTACTGGGTCATTAAGCAGGAGAGTGGTAGAAAATGGTCCCATTTTCACATGGAGATCACAATGAGCTTCAATGCCAAAAAATAACTTTTCAGGCTTTCATATACAGTGTTTATGGTCTTCTTTTCCTCTTATTTGTTAACAAAATTGCTGTATATAATTCACTTACGTCCTCTGGCTTTAAACACAACTCCTCTGCTATCATTGAAATAATATCTAATGAATTTTCCTCCTAAAAGCTAAAAGCAAACTCCAGCTGAAGAATGAATAATAACATGCTACAGACACACGGATTCAAAACACCTAAGGAGCATTTTCATATGAACACATATGGCACATTCTTATACATTTTTCATGGAAAGCATTTGGGTTTTTTTGCATCAAATAGAAAATGGATATCTTTTAAGTGTTATTGGAGTTCCTTGGCTTGCAATGTAATTACAAAAAAAAAAACCACTTTTCAGACTGAATAATCTAAAAACTTCATATATTCCAAATAAGTTTTGCAAGTGGTGAAAGTTATTTTAAAGTGGTGAAAGCTGTGCCTAAGTCATATGCAGCAGAGGTGAGGATAAAAAGAGAATTAAACCATGCTAGTTTTGACAGAAGTCAGTGGTTTTGTGAGGGTTGTTTAAAACTCTCAGTTTCCAGCTCCTTGAGGGGTTTAAATGCACTTGTGCCCTACCTGTGGTGGGATTTTCCCCTCTGAGCAGCTGCAGGTTTTTCAGGTTTTTGCCTTCCCAAGGCACCAGGGTCAGCTAGGTTTATTAAAATTGTGGGGAAGATAACAGATGCACACAAATACACAGATAGGCAGAATTTAAAATGCAAATTCCGAAGGAGTGAAGAGATAAAGATAGTCTGTCCTTTTGATTCAACACTTTTGGATGCAGCATCAGTTTGGAAATTTGCATGTGGGCTAGTTGTGTCTGTGTATGTAGGCATCCAAGAGCTCACATTTAGAGAAAATTCAGAGAAAATCAGAAGCCAAAATTTTCCAAGATAAACCATGAAAATGTCCATAAATACTTCATCTATCTTACCAAATTTTCTCTACCTTTCATCCTGCAGATACCTTTTAAAATTGTTTTGCTAATGCTAGAGCACAAAGAACAACATATATTGGTCTTGAGCATTTCAGCTTTTATCTGTGCAGCCCAGAGCAAGAGAACCACAAACATCTAATAGAAATCAACAGTAATAATAACAGTTATTAGAAATTATCAGTTATTGACTCCAATGAAAGCAGGATTTCATCTACTTTGTCCCAAAGTTTTAAACCATCCAGAACATCCAGCTAAAAAATGGAATTTCTGGAAAGGCAGAGGGGCTCTGTCTGTGCTCAGCTTGACTGACCCCAGTCCACCCACCGGCCTTCAGCAGTCACAGCTCAAAAGGAAACCAGCAGAACTGATTAAGCTTATAAGTAAATATAGAAATTAAAGATGATTCCTGCTAGCACAGAAAAGCTTGCTTCGTGGCACGAGCTAAGTTATCTGTATGGGACACGCTTTTAATTTGACAGAAAACATTGCTAAAAGTGATTCTAAATATGAGAAAATGCCTGGGCAAAGGAGCTAAGACCTTTCCTATGACAAGTTCTGAAAGCACTCTTAAAAGATTTCAGAGCACAAAGACCTGCACTTTCATGCACAAGTAAAAATAAATTAAACATCTTCAAAGTAAAATGAAACAAGAGTTTTAGGCAACAGAATTGATTTCAGTCACAGATCTTTGAAATCACACACTTCATCCTAACTTCTCTGTAGTGGAAAAGAAAGACACAAAGCTAGTGTCCTGCTTTCTCAGCAAATGCTGAATTTCATTCTTCTGTCACTGCTGAATGGGACTGTACTGACTGAATAATATTTAAACTGTTGGCTGCATTTCACAGAAAATATATTTCTCCAGCCCAACGAGTGTGACTTGTCCGACAAATTGGCATTAATATCTTCCCAAGACCAGGCTCTGACTGTCCTTGTGTGGCTTTGTGCACGACACCTGAAGCTGCAGGACAGACAAAAGCCCGAGAGCTCCACAGAGCTGCTGTTCCCAGCTTTTCTGGGAGCCTCTGGTGGTGAAGGCTGGAGTCCACGTTTGCATGTTATTATTGTCACCACTAGAAATGAAGGGATGGGACTATTTTCAAGTTAAGAATGATTTATTGCTCAGATAAACATCAATCTCAGAGGCTGGGAGATTTTAGAGGAGCAAGAACTGGGCCATAGCTCAGAGTAGTCCCAAGCTCTTTGTTACAAAGCAATGTAGAACTTTCTAACTTAATAGATAGGTGCTACAGGGTTGATTTTACTTTTCTAACCTATCACCTTTATTTAATTCTGCTGCACTGTGGGTACTTTTGTCCAATGGGCTTTTAACTCACAGGCACACATAATATAACTTCTAAACTCCCAACCTACTCCATGCTATTACATTCCTAAATTATAAACCCATCACCATCCTATCAATAGAGTTTTTCATTTCAGGCATATTCTTTCTTACACCTATAGAAAGAAAAGTTTAAGATTTTTCTGCTCAATGTCTGTGTTGTGTTTTTACATCAATCCAAGCTTCTTCCAAAGCTGCAGATCAAACCCTCAACGTGTCTGCGGAAGTTTCTGTTTTTCCCTCAGTTAAATGAGTAAAAGCCACCAGCTCCGAGAGGCAGCAGAGCTGAGGGCTGTGCCCGGACATTCAGGCACACAGGGGGAGGCACCACTCGATTGTCAGAGGGGATGTGTTGGGATCACAGAAACCCTGACGTAGCTCAGGGTCCTCACAAAAGCCCACAGAAGCTTCACACAAGAATAGCTCTTCCTTTTCCTCCCCCAGGCCCCCACGACCAGCTGAAAATGATGCTGCTCCCAGCTCCTGGTCTCCACTCCCAAGCCACATACATAGAAGTTAGAGGTAACAAGACAGGCATTCATTTCTGCTCTACACGTGAATTTTTATGCAAAATGCTCTTTGCTTTGCTTATACATCCTCTGTCAAAACTTGTGCTAATACCTGGTGTTCATAGGAAAATTGATAAGAGCAGAGAAACAGAGTTAAATTTCCCCCTCCTCAAATAAATCTTTAATAATTCTAACTGAGTTCTAGCAAGGCTTAATGAACATCTGAATATCATACTGTGATTTCCTAAACTGGTGTTTACTCAGAGAACATTAGGGCTCTGTAATTATAATATTAAATCGAGTTAATATTACTAATTTTGTTAACAGCTCTATCTGGGCAATGAGGTGGGAGCTGGTAAACTCTCTATGCTGACACTCCAAGATGGAGCCAAATTATGTCAGGAAAAATACATTAAAGAAAGGAAAAGGAATTAAGTATGATAAGAAAAAATATTTTTTGGGGGGAAACAAAGATTGTGAGTGAAAAGTATTGAGGTAAAAGAAATGCATACACAAAAGTTAGACAGATGCAAATTAGTAAAATCAAGGTGTGACAAGATAAACTCAAATTAGAATAAAAAATTATCAAGATTCAAGGCTAATAGATTAGAAATCCAAATTTGAACTTTCCCCCCCTTTTTTTTTTTTTTTTGTAGAAATAGAAACATAAAAACCTATGCAACCCAAAACCCAACACTTCTTACATCTTGTAAGGAGCACAAAGAATATTCACAGGTACTCAAGGGCTGAAGTAACTTCCTTCTAACTCCTCATTTCAACAGAATTGATGTGAAGCTGCAGCAAAACGCTCACATTTTACATTCTCTGTGCCATGGCTAACACAACATCTCCAATAAAGGAACCTGGGGAATCAGTGTGGCAATAGCTCCATTAATCCATGAAATTTAAATTTCTGTGGTTTTATTTTAGCAAAATGCACTGGAAAACACCTTCAGCAACATTTTAATGAGTCCCTGCCTGCCTGTGGTGTGTAACCAACAAATTTCAGGGCTCGGTAGAACTCTGCATCCTCTCTTGCCAATATTCAATTCTTCCTGCAATGCAGCTATCGCATATTTGCAGCATCTTTTTAAAGTAATATGCCTTAGTATTTAAATTTGTGAAAAAGAAACAAAGTACTTGTCTTCTTATTAAAGATAACCCCTAGCAATTAAAGAGGATATAAGGCTCGTTTTCTTTAAAATAAAATTCTGAGCATATACAGGGTATGGAGAATTAGCATATTGAGCACATGAATCCTCCCATAAATTCTATATTAAAACTATGCAAAAGTTAAAAGCTCAATTAATCGTTATTAAAATATTTTTTAAATTTGACCATAGATATAGAAGTATCAGAATAACATGTTTATACATATTACTTTAAGAACTCTTGCCAAAAGGAAATGGCTCAACAAAAAAAAAAAATCATGCCTAATGATAAATTTTTAGAAGTCATTATTTGTAACCAAACAGCAAACAGCTACTGTAAATACCTTTACAATTATGCTTTTTATGCAGATCAATATAAATAATACTGTTTAACCAAAATTCTCTGACACTCAACCTTCATATCTGTGTTGACAAGATTCTCCAATGGTTTGTTACCATACAAAAGAGTGGGACAAATTACTTATTTATATATACAAAACATGCTTATAAAGGCCAGCTGCAGGTATTTTTTGGAAAGTGCATTTTAATAAGGTCCTATTCAGTGGGGGAACAAATGGGGAAAAAGTAGTTTGCACTACAGAGTTTAGTGCAAGAGCTTTCTCTTTTTCTAACAACGAAATCAATCATTTGTCCAGACTGTGGGGAGTCAGAGTTAGTTACTGAAAAGAGCTCCATATATAAACAAGTCAATAACTCATTGTGTGTTATTGTTGGACTGAAGAAGTCTGCTTTCAAAAAGCTGCCCCTGCTCCTCTGAGAATGAATGTCACTGTATTCAGAGAGGGAGAGAGGGGCCTTTTGTTTCTAGCTATTGCTAGCTGCCATTTATGTATGGGAAAAGGGATGTGGCTGCTGCTTGTCCCAGGAAAGCCACAGCATCACCTCCAGCAGCCCTGCCCTGCTCCCTGCCTTTGTAGATGCACTTCTGGCAGGGAATTCACACGTCTCACCGAGCTCCCGGACCTCTGGGAGGGAGCATTTGTGGATGATGTTGGCATTTTACAGAGATAAAATGGCCAAAGGCTGGAGGAAATAACATCCTCAAGGGCTTTGTTTTATCTGTGACAGTGTAAGGAATGTAATTAAACTCTAAATACAATTAACTCTCTAAATATAATTAACACACTCTCTCTCTCTCTCTATATATATAAGAACTCTATATAAATAATTAACACTAAATATAATTCTCTCTATATATATACATATATATAAACTCTATAAATAAAAATATATATTTATAAAGTCTATATATAATTAACTCTAAATACAATTAACTCTCTAAATATAATTAACTCTCTCTATATATATAAGAACTCTCTATATATAATTAACTCTAAATATAATTCTGTCTATATATATACATATATATAAACTCTCTCTATAAATATATATTTATAAACTCTATATATAATTAACTCTAAATACAATTAACTCTCTCACTATATATATATAAACTCTATACATATATAAATAAATACATACATATTTATATATATATAAACTCTCTCTCTCTCTCTCTGTATATATATATGAACTAACTCTATATATCTATCATTAAATATACTTAGCCCTAAGGTTCTCTGAGTAAATATCAGTTTAGGAAATCAGTTTTAGGAACTCAAGAGCACATAAGTGAACTTTCACATGTCTTTGTAGTAGTTCATGCTTTTTCTATAAAAGGGAATAAGTCCACAGGGCTTTGTTTTATCTATGACAGTGTAAGGAATGCAATTAAACTCTAAATATAATTAACTCTCTCTCTCTATATATATATATAAGAACTCTCTATATATAATTAACTCTAAATATAATTCTCTCAATAT
Source organism: Zonotrichia leucophrys gambelii (assembly GCF_028769735.1). Taxonomy (NCBI): domain Eukaryota; kingdom Metazoa; phylum Chordata; class Aves; order Passeriformes; family Passerellidae; genus Zonotrichia; species Zonotrichia leucophrys. Next base: position 52,434,000 of record NC_088175.1, read on the forward strand.
ATATACATATATATAAACTCTCTATATTAATTTATATTTATAAACTCTCTATATAATTAACTAAATATAATTAACTCTCTCACTATATATATATAAAATCCATACATAAATAAATACATACATACATATATATATAAACTCTCTCTCTATATATATGAACTAACTCTATATATATATAATTAACTCTAAATGTAATTAGCCCTGAGGTTCTCTGAGTAAATAGCAGTTTAGGAAATCACTTTTAGGAACTCAAGAGCACATAAGTGAACTTTCACATCTTTATACTAGTTCATGCTCTTTCTATAAAGGCGAATGAGCCCACAGTTGCTCAATCATCTCAGTTCAGAGTGGGTGGAAATAAAAAGAATTTAAATGTTGTTTTTTGTGCACCTAGCTAAGCTTGGGTTGAGAAGCCTTATCCTCCAGCCCAATCAGTTGAAGTAATTTCTGACTTTTGAGATTTAACAATAAAAATTGGAGGTCCTGCAAACAATATTATCATTCCACAAGGGAACTCATGGGATTTCCCCTGAGACATAGTCTAGGTTGGATTTTTCTTGAAAACTACAAGTTTCACTAATTTTAAAGTAATTCCATTTACATTTAAAAACAAGACTCAATGTATTCTTGACACTGACACAGAAATCAAAATTTCTTTTCTGTTGAGCCTAATGAAACTGGAGAATAAAACCATGATCCTGTAGAATTAGCACAGGCTCGCACAGGAAATAAGCTTCATCCTTGTTCCAAAATATTTCCAACACTCCCTTAGACTACAGAGCATTTCTCAAGTAATAAAGAAATGTAGAAGAAACAGCAGCATTTTCCACCAAAACCTCGTGCTGAACATTCAATATATTTTAGAGGGCAGGTCGATAGGGAAAGCCCAACAGGAAAAGCTCATCAATAGAGTTTCAGAGTGTAAAATCAGGATTGCACTGTAAAATCCCAGCCATTACACAGATTTGCAGCTTGCAGCTGATCAGCTGTGTTGAGACCACTGCACTAATTCTGGATTTTGGGAGTTCACTGCTCTCCTGTTATGTCTCTCTTGCCTTGGAGACTCTGTGGGGCTACAGATTCAGGTGGAGTACATGCAAAGCTCACTTGTGGTTTGAAAAATTGTAATTTTTAGTAGATTTTTTTATCAACAGAATCACCTACATTTCTAGGTGTTCCTTTTGTCTCTTAAGGAGTAATGAAATCCTGAATATGACAATCAGTGAGGAGCTCAGAGAGGATGCAGGAAGTGAATCTTGTAAAAGTAACAGCTGCTGAAATTGAGGATGAATTTAAAAGCTTTGTTAAACCCCAGACTCATTACAGTTCTACTGAGTAAAACCACAGAGAGGGGACTTGGAGAAAAACCTGCGTGCACAGGAGGGCTGACAATTCAACATCAGCTCAGCACTGAGGAACCCAGCCAGGGGCTGAATTTGGGTTCTGAGCTGAGTTCACCTGCAGAAGTGAGAGGCAAGGAATAAAAGAACCTTCCAGAAAGTCCAGCTATGCCTTTTCCCCTTCAATTTTACTTGTTTTGTGGGTATTGAGGTGCTGCAGAGATCATGGACACTCTAAACAGGGGAAATTTTGACACAAGACTGAGTGAAAATCAAGTGATTCTGACCAAATAAACCCAGCATGGCTGAGCACACACATGGGGAAAGAGCTTGTGGAACGCAAACATTTATTCTCAATCAAGAATTCCTGTATTAAAAAAGCAATTAATTCACAGCTATGGAGGCCAACTGACAACAATAACTCAGCATTTATGTGCCAGAAGATTTTCAAATGCGCCTGTTTGGCAAAAAAAAAAAAAAAAAAAATTGTAAACTGGAGGGAAATATAGAAGCTGGATTCTATAAATTTAAAATGAATTTGTAACTGCATCCTACTCTAATATTCCTGGAGTCATGCAAAGTCTTTCTGAATTTGTAATTTTGACCAAAAAATTTATGAATAACAACTTATCACAACTTTATATGTATTACTTTAAGAACTGGTGCCAAAAGGAAATGTCTCAATTAAAAAATCATGCCTATTAAGTTTTAAAAGTTATTATTTGTTTCACAAGGAAATATCTTGCACGATTAAGTAAAATAATTGTATTTAATGAAGTGGCCAAGCAATACTAGAGAAAAATACATAAAGTCCATAATATGAGATACATAGATATTTAGGAAATATATATACATACATGGAGATTTAGATACATAAATATTTAGGGAAAAAACCAAACTTGGGGCAGAATTTTTAAAAATGTATTTACTTTGAATGGGAAAGAGACTAATTGTCATTAAAGACATTCTAGATAAGAAACCTGCCTGATGTGAATAATTTATGAAAATGAAATGAAACATTTCAGTTACAAACATTCTAAATGCTGCTTCTTAACACTATCAATTCTCATCTCAGAGAAAAATTCAGATTAGAATTCCCCCATGAACAACAATCTGAGGCTATTTATTTCCCTATGACAAAAAAAAGTGCTAAGAAGGTAAAGAAAAGGCTAAAAATTGGATATTAGGCAGAGAGAATCTGATTGTTCAAGCACATCAGTTTCCCTTCTCTCTCGTTTCACCAATAAAAGGGACACTAATAAATATTATTTTTCATGGCTGCTTTACTTGTTTCATTAAAATGCCAACTTATTAATTAACTGCTTAGGGCAAGATTCACCTCTAAACATATTTGTACTGCAGAGAATTATTTACGAAGGATGAAAACACAGCCAGGTAGTGAAATAATGACTAAATGGTGGAGATTAACAAAGCCTGGGTGGTGAACCTCAATACCTGGTCCTCTTTTATTTCTTGTGAGCAATCAGCAAATTACGTTGTTGAGTTTGACTCCCCTATTCCTCTGTTTCCATGATTCCTTTTATTCTAGGAGGAAGACCAAACACTAAAAACAGTTCCCTCTGAAAGCACAGCTCTCCAAAAGGCAGTTGAAAAGTTTTAAAGTGGTTTTTGTTGTTTTTATTTCTTCAGTATTGTAGTAACCTACAACACACTAGGTGATGATTTCAGATTGAGCAGGATAATTATCAAAATATGAACCATCCAATGTTACTGAAATGGAATTACCCTTCTCTGAAAGGGAAATGTGTGCCTCAATAAAGAGATTGGTATTTCCCACTTAAAGACTTTCTCAGGTAAATCAAACACCAAAGGCAGTGAATGATAATCACACAAAGGACTGAGGTAGATTTAAATGAAGCAAGAGGTCCTTGAGTCAAATTAGAGGATAATTCCATGGCCAAACACTTTTACCTTGCTCTGCATGAGCATGTCTTTTTCAAATACAAATATTTTCACTTGAGTAGTTCAAACCCAGATAATTCTTCAGAAAATTATGTTGGTGGTGAGGAAAAAAACCCCAAAAACTCAGTGGGTTTAACTTCTGTATTTCCCCACAAGTAATCTACTGCTTTATAGTAGAAATTTCTTATTAAAAAATTAGAAAAAGAAATGTTGGGGTTTTTTTCCTTGTCCTGGGCCAACTTGTTGATTTGGCACATTTTATTTCTTGTTCACTAGAAAATCATTTATTCAGAGTAGTGATAAGACAAACCCAAGCCTTGCAGCTCAGCGTGCAGCACCCTCACCTGCAGGCACAGAGGGAAATCCCTGCTGGAATGAGGAGCAGCACAGCTGCCCAGATGTGTCCACACCCAGGACATCTGGCTGCCCTGGGTGATTGGAGACCCTGGCAGGGGGCTCACAGACCTTGGCACAGAGTCACAAACACCTGTGCCTTTGATTTTAGCCCATGGAAACAATTACCAACCTTGTGTGAGGAGTTACAAGCCACAGGAGTTTGGATAGAATGATAGTGAATTTGTCACAGGGTGGAAAAGTGGAATTTTGGGGATTTAGAATGGGGATTCAAGAGGCAAGATGGAGGAATCTGGACGTGTCCTGTCTTTCTCCTTCTTGTGTTCTCCATCTTCTGCTGTGGTGGTGGCACTTTTGGATTGGTTTAGAGTAGAGACAGACTGTCTGACGTAGGTGATAGGAATTGGAAAATTATTGTAAATAAACTACATGTAGTTCATAGTATAAAAAGCCAACACCACCCCAAGGGCAGTGACCGTGCCACAAACCAACCTGCTGGGC